>NW_007156942.1:0-767 GCF_000164805.1 Carlito syrichta | reverse complement strand
TTAAAACTGACCTTCCATATGATCTGCAATCCCCTACTGGGAATATACCTGAAGAACACAAATCACTCTATAAAAAAGATACCTGCACACGTATGTTTATCGCAGCATTGTTCACAATAGCAAGAACCTGGAAACAACCATGCTGCCCATCAAAAGAGGACTGGATTAAAAAAATGTGGTACATATACACGATGGAATACTACGCAGCCATAAAAAAGAACAAAATCATGAATTTCGCTGCAACCTGGATGGAACTAGAGTCTATAATACTGAGTGACCTCTCACAAAAACAAAAATCCGAATATCACATGTTCTCACTCATATAATGGACCTTGAACATCCAATGCAATACTATGAGAAAATGACGGATGGTACTGGGAACCTACGGGGGGGAGGGGGATGGGATTAACAGTAGCAAATATCTGTCGGGGGATGGGAAAACACTTTTTATTTACAGGGTGCCTGAATGAAACGTCATTGTACACCTACCCTTAACTGTACCCCACAAAACCATAATAAAAACTACTGATTAATAAAAAAAAAAAAAAAAATAAATAAATAAATAAATAAATAAATAAATAAATCATATAGTAACTATTACACTTGAATAATGTAGCAAAAGGAATCAAAACAGCAAGCATAGATTTACGCAGCTATGAGTGTATATGTATATATTTTATCCCAACAAGTCTACTCTAAAAATCAAATAGTAGCTGTCACACTCTTGAACAAGGAAATGCAGGGCTTCCAAGATGGCGGCCATGGGC
>NW_007156941.1:0-805 GCF_000164805.1 Carlito syrichta | reverse complement strand
TTTTGGAAACTGTTTAGCTATGTATAGAATGATAGTAGTTTTCTTTCTTTGTCACATTAAGCATGTAATTCCTTTGCTTCATGATTCTCAAGTTGTATGCCAACACAAAAGAAAACATGCCTTATCTTCTCTGGTGAGCTTTCAAGATTTGTAACTGTTGGTTTAGATCACGTTTGTTGTTTACCTTCTGACTTACACTGTTTCTCGATTTTATTGCCCTGTCTCTGTGTTGCTTCAGTACTCTTTAGTACTATGTAGCTATCAGTACTCTTTCTTACGTGTCTTTCTTCACCTCTTCCCAGCCCTGTGTCTCGTTCTCACCTGATAGATGGTATGTATATCTGTTTTCCCTCTCACGCTTCTCTCTTTCTAACTCCCTATTGACCCCCCCTTCCTCCATTATTTTCCTCTTCTATATGCCCCCTTTTTAAATCTAGGGACCAAGACTGCAAACTGCTGAATAGACAGACTGTAAAGCAGAGGGAAAAGTGAACAAAACCAGAAGACCCTCATAAGGAAGAACAGGTCATTGCAGAAGAGAAATAAAAACAACCCCACCTTCCCTCAAAAACAGAATTGAAGAGGGGGAGGGAAAGGGGTAAAGGGAGAAAAATCTACAGAAATGAAGAAAAACCAAAAGAAGAGTATGGGTCTCTCCCAGACGCCTGGGAGAGCAGACACTGAGAAAACTGACTTTGGAATACAAACAATGAAAAGTCCCCAGAATGCAGGGTCTCAAAATGCAAATGTAGATATCAAAACAATAATGGAGAGATTAAAAAGAATGAGGAGACACAAGAAGAAA
>NW_007156940.1:0-748 GCF_000164805.1 Carlito syrichta | reverse complement strand
AACTAGCTAGTCAGGTGGCTAGACAGCTGACTTAATTACCTAGCTACCTAGCAAGATAGCAGGTTAGCCAGTTGACTTAACTAACTGACTTAATGAAGTAGTCAGCTGACTAGCACGCAGACTTAACTAGCTAGCTACCTAGATAGATAGGTGAACAGCCAACTGACTTAATTAGCTGACACAACTAGACGCTGGATGGCTACCCAGCTGACTTAACTAGATACCTACTTACATAGCCCGCTGGGTTGCCAGCTGACTTAACTACGTAACTACCTACCTAACCTGCTGGCCAGCGAGCTGACTTATCTAGGTGACTTAAATAGCTAGCAAGCTGGCTAGCCAACTGACTTAAACACCTGGCTAACTAGTTGGCTTACATGTTATCTAACGTGCTAGCTAGCTTTCTTAATTATCTGACTTAACTCATTAAATAACAAGCTAGCTAGCTGACTCAACCAGCTTACTTAACTCTTTAGCTAACTAGGTAGCTATCTGACTCATCAGCTGGCTTAACTCGTTAGCTAACTAGCTAGCTAGCCTACTCAACCAGTTGACTCAAGCCGTTTGCTAACTAGCTAGCTAGCTCACACAATCAGCTGACTTAACCATTCAGTTAACTAGCTACCTGACTCAACCTTGTGACAACCCATTAGCTAACTAGAAAGCCAGCTTTCTTAATGAGCTGTCTAAGTAAGAAAGCTGACTTAACTAACTTACTTTACTAGCTGACTTAACTTCTTAGCTAGAG
>NW_007156939.1:0-630 GCF_000164805.1 Carlito syrichta | reverse complement strand
TAGGTCAAGCACACCCCCTTGGGGGTTCAAAGGGTACTCTAGCTGCACTCTCTGGGGTCATGGGTGGTCAGAAGGGAGCGGGCCTCACACCGGGGCCCAGAGAGGGGAGTGGAGGCTAGGCGTGGGGGCTCACGTCTGTCATCCCAGTGCTCTGTGATGCTGAGACAAGAGGATGGCTGAGCTCCCAGGTTCGAGACCAGCCCGGTCACCTTGGTGAGACCTCATCTCTACAAGAAACCAAAAAACTGAACCGAGTGTGGTGGCACATGTCTGTCATTCCAACCACTCTGGTGGCTGCAGTGGGAAGATCTCCAGAGCACGGCCGGTAGAGGCTGTGGTGGCCGAAAACCAGCTACTGCCCTCTGGCCTGGACGACAGAGTGGGACTCTGACTCAGAATAATAATACCAACCAGCAACACCACCACAACCACACGCTGGGCTCAGGGGCTCAGACTGGCATCCCAACCCTTCGTAGGTCCAGGCAAGTGGACGGCCTGAGACTGCGGGTTTGACATCATCCTGGGACACAGGTGGGGTGAGACCCCATCTCGACCATCAAAAATAAATCCAAAGATTAGCCAGGAGTGTTGGTGCAGGTCTGTGGTTCAAGTCACTCAGGGAGTTGACGG
>NW_007156938.1:0-1222 GCF_000164805.1 Carlito syrichta | reverse complement strand
CCACAACAAACCCCATAATCATCCATGTTGTTCCCCATTTCCTTGTCCCCCCAGCCCCTGCCTTCTGCCTCTATGGATTGGCTTGTTCTGGGGATTTCATGTACTTAGAGGCACATGGGGGGAGGCCCTCTGGGTCTGGCTTCTTTGACGTAGCATTGTGTTTTCTTGGTTTTTTGTTGAGTCGGAGTCTCCCTCTGTTGTCCAGGCTGGAGGGCAAGGGCATGCTCATGGCCACCACAGCCTCAACCTGCTGGGCTCTGGTGATTCTTCCACCTCAGCCTTCCAAGTAGTGGGAACCACAGACGTGTGCCACCATGCCTGGTTAATTTTTTTGATTTATTATAGAGACTGGGTCTCGCCAAGTTGCCCAGGCTGGTCTCGAACCTGCGGGCTCAGCCAATTCATTCACCTCAGCCTCCCAAGGCATGGGATTACAGGCTGAGCCACCGAGCCCGGCTTCCTTTTTTTTGAGCAAGCAAAAAATAGTATTGTGTCCACGTGTTCATTGCTAGTATATAGGAATATGGTTGATTTCAATATGCTGATCTGGTGTCTTCTACCTTGCACAAATCACTTATTATTTCTAGGAGATTTTTTTTAGATTCCTTGTGATTTCCTATAAACGTGCTGTGTGCAATTAGGGCCACTTTTACTTCTTCTTTTCCTGTCTGTATGCTTTTAATTTCTTTCTTTTTCCCCCCTGTTGAACTTGCTAGAGCGTCAAGCTCCATGTTGAGTGAGAGCTGTGAGTACAGACATTTTGCCTTGTTCCTGATCATAGAGGGAAAGCATTTTAGTCTTTCATTATTTGTCAAATGTCAGCTGATGGTTTTTTATTCATGGCCCTTGTCACCATGAGAAAATTACCATTTTCTTATTTTTGGGAGCATGTTGGTCATAGATAGATGATGATTTTGTTAAATGCTTTTTGTTCTGCATAGATTCATACAATTGTGTGATTTTTCTTCTGTGGCTTGTGGACGTAGATTACATTGATTGATTTTTTAAAAAATTGAATCAGCCTATATCTCTGGAGTAAACCCTACTTGGTCATGGTGTATAATTCTTTCCAGATTTTGCTGATTTTTTTTTGAGTGGGAGTCTCACTCTGTCACCAAGACTGGAGTGCAGTGGCCGCTCCCGCCCACCGCAGCCTTGACCTGCTGGGCTCAGGCGATCCTTCCGCCTCAGCCTTCCGAGTAGCTGGAATTACAGGCACGTG
>NW_007156937.1:0-749 GCF_000164805.1 Carlito syrichta | reverse complement strand
CCTTGCACAAATCACTTATTATTTCTAGGAGATTTTTTTTAGATTCCTTGTGATTTCCTATAAACGTGCTGTGTGCAATTAGGGCCACTTTTACTTCTTCTTTTCCTGTCTGTATGCTTTTAATTTCTTTCTTTTTCCCCCCTGTTGAACTTGCTAGAGCGTCAAGCTCCATGTTGAGTGAGAGCTGTGAGTACAGACATTTTGCCTTGTTCCTGATCATAGAGGGAAAGCATTTAGTCTTTCATTATTTGTCAAATGTCAGCTGATGGTTTTTTATTCATGGCCCTTGTCACCATGAGAAAATTACCATTTTCTTATTTTTGGGAGCGTGTTGGTCATAGATAGATGATGATTTTGTTAAATGCTTTTTGTTCTGCATAGATTCATACAATTGTGTGATTTTTCTTCTGTGGCTTGTGGACGTAGATTACATTAATTGATTTTTTAAAAAATTGAATCAGCCTATATCTCTGGAGTAAACCCTACTTGGTCATGGTGTATAATTCTTTCCAGATTTTGCTGATTTTTTTTTGAGTGGGAGTCTCACTCTGTCACCAAGACTGGAGTGCAGTGGCCGCTCCCGACCACCGCAGCCTTGACCTGCTGGGCTCAGGCGATCCTTCCGCCTCAGCCTTCCGAGTAGCTGGAATTACAGGCACGTGCTGCCATGCCCGGCTAATTTTTTGATTTTATTGTAGAGATGAGGTCTCGCTGCCCAGGCGGGTCTCGAACCCACAGGCTCAGGCAGT
>NW_007156936.1:0-742 GCF_000164805.1 Carlito syrichta | reverse complement strand
TGTACTAACCAGTTAAAAGAGGTAGCAAACTCGTTACCCAACTCGTTAAGTCAGCTAGCTATCTCGTTAGCCAATTAGTTAAGGCAGCTAGCTAAGTTAGCTAGCTAACCAGCTAGCTAGCTAAGTCAGCTAAGTCAGCTAGCTTACTATCTAGCTAACTATTGAAGTCAGGTACTTAACCCTGCTGACTAACTAGTTAGCTAATTAGCTAAGTCAGTTAGTTATTAAGCTAGTTAAATGTTAGCTAACTATTTAATTCAGGTAGTTAAGTCAACTAGCTAACTAGTTAAGTCAGCCTGTTAAGTCAGCTACCTAAGTAGTTAATTCACCTACCTAATACAGCTAGTTAAGTCAGCTTTCTAATTAAGTCAACTGGTTAAGACAGTTAGCTAGCTAGTTAGCTAATGGGTTATGTCAGCAGACTGAGTCAGGTAGTTAGCTAGTAACTAACAGGTTAAGTCAGCTGGTTGAGTCAGCTAGCTAGCTAGTTAGCAAACGAGTTGAGTCACCTGGTTGAATAGGCTAGCTATCTAGTTAGCTAACGAGTTAAGTCAACTGGATGAGTCAGCTAGCTAGCTAGTTAGTTAACGAGTTAAGTCAGCTGCTTAAGCCAACCAGAAGCTTGTTAGCTAACAAGTTACGTCGAGTGACTTAGTCATCTAGCTAGCACTTTAGATAGCAAGTGATCTAACTAGTTAGCTAGAATGTTAAGTCAGCTAGCTATCTAGTCAGCTAACTATTT
>NW_007156935.1:0-688 GCF_000164805.1 Carlito syrichta | reverse complement strand
CACGTCCCTAGGAAACATCTGGGCATCTCATTTTGGTACACATAGTTTTGGAATCCACATAGACAGGGAAATTCAGGGCATCTTGCTGAGAATGGAAAGGGAATCCGGTTCTTGGATTCTCAATCACGTAATCTACAAAGTTTCTTGATAAGGTTTAATCAGCAATCTGGGCTTCTAAGTCGCCATATTTATAGTGTGTCTTTAGAAAAGGGACCAGGAATCTTGGGTTCCAATTCTTCAAGAACTTTATGGGAGTCTTTCTCTTGATATCCAAGCAACTAGTATTCTAGGTCACCAGGAATTATCGTGGTGTCTTGCTGAGAATGAAGCAGGAATTTCAGTAATGGGAGTCCTCATATACAGAGCACTACACGACCTGTTGCTACGGAAGAATAAGGAATCTTGGTTGCACGAGGCTTCCATCACAAAAACATACAGATCGCCTTGCTAAGAGATAACCACCATTCAGGTTTTGGGAGTAGGATTCTGGATAATGTGAATCCTCATATACAGGAAACTGCACTGTCTATAGCTATAGGAGAAAAAGAATCTGGTTTACACCTGTCTTCCATCACAATGAAACTTCAGGTTTTCTTGCTAAGGGCTAAACACGAATTTGGGTTTTTGAAGCATAAACTAGGGAAATGAAATCCTCAGATACAGGCAAATGCACTGAGTTTTCCTAAGG
>NW_007156934.1:0-661 GCF_000164805.1 Carlito syrichta | reverse complement strand
CCCTGAGGAGTGGGGGAGCCTCCCCTAAGATTGTTAAACATATTTTCCCTTAAACAATGAGCCATCCGCTCTCCTATGGCATCCTGAAGTTTATTTGGCTAGAAGACATGAGTAGCTTTGATCACTAGGGGCTCCCTCATCTAGCATTTATTGTTCACAAGATTTGTAACTTCTCCAATTTCTCCTATAGATAATATAACCTGAAGACTGGTATTTGAGATGTTTTCTAGATGCTGCATTTCAGTGGAATTTCTGGTGCCAACTGGACCTGGTGACCCACAACTGGACCCATGAACTTTACACAGAACCACACCCAGAAAACCCAGAAACTGACTTGGCACAGGAAAACAATACCAACACCTCTATGATACAGTTGAGGGAGAAGGAGAAAAAATGCACTGGCTGTGGAAGAGAGACTTGAGTTGGCCTGTCTTTCCCTGCTACCCTATCCCATTCCTCTATTTTTTGCATTGGAGACAAGAGCTTAGTTACTTTGGTAAGTGGACCTGCTGGTTTGGACCTAAATGTTAGGACTCAACAGAGATTATTGGATAAATTGGATTTCTAGATGTTTACCCTAGGACTTTGGCTTCTTCTGCATATCCTGTATTAATTCCAATCCCCAATTAGATAGAAGTGGCCCTTTGGAATCTGGGAAGAC
>NW_007156933.1:2128-5427 GCF_000164805.1 Carlito syrichta | reverse complement strand
CATGGGAGGGATCAGCAATCACTGGGCACTACTAGGGAGAGAGGGAGAGAGGAGAGGGGGGAACGTCACAACACAGAAGGTACCTGTTTCACCTCCAGGAGAAAGCGAGGGGCGACTGGAAACCCAAACTTCCCCTGCATGCGTCCTACTTATATAGTTAATACATATGTGTACTGCACATCTCTATAATAAAATAAAATAAAAAGTAAATGTGATTGGTAAAAAAAAAGAAGCAAAATCTTAAATTTTAAAGCATCTAGTAAAAATAGTAGGGGACAAATAGACCCAGACAAAACATCTGAATTACATCTTGAAGGCATTCAATTTTACCAATAATTTAAAAATTATATTTACTTACAAAAGCCATGTGAACCAGGACATTTGAGTTAAAGTTTCTACTTTTCTGATCAAACATTTGATTTAAGCACTTTTTAGGTCAAATAATTAATGCTCCTTCATATATTTTACATATATATGATATAGGTATACAGATACAAGCAGACTTTACGGATTTATGAGATTCTTCTTTTGCCACTTTTAAAAGTTATTTTTTCCCTGGGTAACTTGGTAAGACCTCATCTCTACAGGAAATTTAAAAAATTTTCTGGGTGAGGGTGCATGCCTGTAGTTCTAGCTACTTGGAAGGTTATGGAGAAGATTGTCTGAATCTAGCAGGTCGAGGCTGCAGTAGCTGTGATTGTGCCACTGCACTCCAGCCTGGGTGACAGAATGAGACTCCAGCTCAAAAAATACAAAACAGCCAAATACCCTTACAAATGGAGTTTTCTTTAAAAATGGCAGGTTTCTTAATTAGAATAATGTATTGCAAACAACATCAGTCATCTCATACTATATATAATAATAATTATGAATATATAGAGATAGACTAGGTGATAGACAGGTGGATACTACACATACCAAGCTACCAAGGTTAAATTTCAATGCAATGTAATGTGATTTTAGAATCTCTGAGAGCCAGAAAGATTAAGCAATGTAGTAAAAAAGAACAGCATTTTAAACTCGAAATAAATCAATCTGTTTACAAGGACAAACTTTAGGTTCCTCCCAAAAATGAGTCTGTGGTACCTTTTCTGTACTCCTTAGGATATCCCAGGCTCTTATAAATTATTTTATGTCTCTTCATGGGCATTGAGGATGGCAATAAGAAGGAATGACAGACAGAAGCACATGGAGAAACAGACACAATTTAATCAACTAAGAAATTCCCAGAAGTAGGATTCAAAAGAGAAAAATTGTAATTAAACTCTATAGTTGAAGGTCAACCTATAAAGTTCTTGTGTGATTTTCCCATTAGTTTAAAGATGTGCACAGGTAAAAACCATGCAATGTATTCAGCTAGGAATACATTGTACTAGGAACCCCAGTATGCCCCCAAATTTTCCACTTACACAAATACTTGCAAGTTGAGGTACCTAAGAACTGATGATCAGTCTTAGCCAACTGAGATAAACTTTGGGAGAAAAGGCAATGGAAAATACCTTTTAGAATGCACTTCTAAAGTAAAAATGAAGATCCACAGTTTCCTAGGAAAAGACCGGCTCAGAATAAGCCAAGAGGACCACCAGCTAAAATAGAGGAGTCCAGGGCTCAAAAGAGCTTACCCAGTTCACCCTAGGAGAAGCTCAAAGTCAATGGGCCTTAAAGGCCCTTGCTGGTACTTAACTCTGGGTTCAGCTGATTCTTTAAGTGTTTTGAGTCTTCTCTAAGGCCCCATGTTGGGCACCAATTTTGTTGACAAAAGATGCCAAACTCCAAAATATTTAGGATGGTTTATTATGAACCAAATGTGAGTGACCTTTAGGCCTGTGTCATTCATCTGCAGGAGATTCTGAGAACATGTGTCTGCTGTGGTTAAATTGTAGCTAGGTTATATACATTCTAGAAGGACTGAAGTTACAAGAAACCATACATTGGTTTGGTCTGGGAAGAAAGGACGTTTCTTCAAGGCTTGTTGGTCATAGATTCAAAGACTTTCTGTCAATTAGTAGCTCCTATCTAAGGTATTTGGAAGTCAATAGAAGAGACATCCTGTTGGGTGAGGGTGCAGAAAAACTCCAAGTTTCTTGATGTATAAATGAAACTTTATAGGTGACAGACTACAGAGAGAATAGGCAAATGTCTTAAAAGGGTCTGAGACCCAAAAGACAGCTTTACAAGGTCATAAAATACTTTAATTTTCCTTTTTCATCTTTTATGTGATGTTATGCCAAAGCTAGGTTGGAAAGTAAACCACATCAATTAACCCTTTGCACTCAGAACACCCTTCTGAGAGGACATCATAAGTTTGGCAAACTACTGTAATGTCCCTTCCGAGGGGACATAAAGAGATGGCTGGTGATTTATAGGATAATGGTGCAAGCACAGATTTTTCAAAAAATGTATTTCCTTGAAGTTTTCCATTCACATTGCATGAAAAAGCAAATAAAGAGATGGAATATATACTGAGATATATACTTCATCAGGAATTATGAGTGCGCCTTCCACATCTTCAAATAACAGACTGAATAGTAAAATTATATGTTATTAATATGGGAGGAAGAACAAGACTGCATCCTCTGCTCAAGTGGGAAAAACACCACGTGGAAGATATCAACTTACTGTTGCACATGTATCAGTGAACCTATAGTGCATGTCAGTGACTGTTTCACACATTAACATAAATTAGAAAAATATAAGATACGATTGTGATTTTTTTGTTGTAAGTTTCTCAGTGTTCAAAATTCCATTATAAGCCAAATATCTTTACAATAAAATAATTGGTTTCAGCATTACATTATTTAATATGAAGTGATTTCCTTTTTCACTATTTAGTAAAAAAGTACAGTCGAGTTGCTGGTAAGTGATCGGTATGTCTCCAAGTACAAAAAGGCTAATTAAAAAACCTCTCTCTCCGGACCCTTTGTTAACAGTTCAGCGAGACAAAGTCCTCACTCTGTAGCAGAACAGCCTTAGTGGCAAGAGGTCATGGGGAGGAGAGGAGAGAGAATTGCTCTGGTAGCTCCTCCCACATGCCCTCCTGGGAGGGGCTTTCCCCACCCTATCCCTATCCCTCTGGAAGAGGATGATGGCCCCAGGCTGGGACTGTCCAGGGAACACATGCTTCCTCCCCGCTTACTGTCTCCCAGGGAACACTCCATCCATCTGGGGGACATTCTATGACAGCTATAGGCTTGGCTAGCTTTTTTTTTTTTTTTTTGGTTTGTTTTGCCTTTCATATCTGACACCCTGAATATAAAATGCCTGTCCTAAAGAGGAAACTCAGTGCCTGTACTGAGGTG
>NW_007156933.1:0-998 GCF_000164805.1 Carlito syrichta | reverse complement strand
ACACAGAACCACACCCAGAAAACCCAGAAACTGACTTGGCACAGGAAAACAATACCAACACCTCTATGATACAGTTGAGGGAGAAGGAGAAAAAAATGCACTGGCTGTGGAAGAGAGACTTGAGTTGGCCTGTCTTTCCCTGCTACCCTATCCCATTCTTCTATTTTTTGCACTGGAGACAAGAGCTTAGTTACTTTGGTAAGTGGACCTGCTGGTTTGGACCTAAATGTTAGGACTCAACAGAGATTATTGGATAAATTGGATTTCTAGATGTTTACCCTAGGACTTTGGCTTCTTCTGCATATCCTGTATTAATTCCAATCCCCAATTAGATAGAAGTGGCCCTTTGGAATCTGGGAAGACTCTAGGCCACAGTACATTCATAGCTTGTTGTATTTAGAGGATATGCAGAGGGTTTCATGGGGAATGTTTTCTCCCACTTCACCTGTCTAATCCAGAGTCGAGTGGGGAAAAAAACCAATTATTTACTTGTGAATAGGAACCCCACCAAGGGTTAGCAATGTTCTTTCTAAATTGCCATTGAAACTTCCTATAAACCCACTGGCTGCTTTCTCACCTTCTCTATCCTAAAATTATTTCTCTGCCTGGGTAAGTTGTACTTTCTTTCATCTATTTTTAACTTTTTTGGAATTTCTTTTCCATCGCTAATAAAAGAATCTTGCTGTTTTGACTTAAGGGGCTGTGGCCTCTTCAGATTTTCCTAAAATATGAGCACCCTACCAAGAATGTTTCTTTCTCTAAAAGATCAAGAAGTACAATGGCAGCCTGAGTCCCAGGCATATTTCTTCCATATCTAGGAGTAGATTACTTTATGCATAGAATATGCCAGTAATGAAACTAAAGAACCAAGGGGTTTTCTGTCAATTCGTCCTGGTCTGTTTCCTGTCTTTGCTATGATGCCATCCCTACATTAAGTTCATCTGTAAAAGAGACTCTGAATTTCATGACAGTCTACACGCCCCTGCCTATCTACTGAA
>NW_007156932.1:0-868 GCF_000164805.1 Carlito syrichta | reverse complement strand
AATAATGCAAAGAGTATAAAACGGCACTAGTATGGAAAGGAGTATCAGCCGGCACTAATAAGGCAAGTAGTACCAGACGAGACTAATAATGCAAGTAGAACCACACGGTCGTAAGAAGGCAAGTAGTATCAGATGATAATAAGATGACAACTAATATCAGATGACACTAAGAATGCAAGTAGTATCAGACGGCACTAAAAGGAAAGTAGTGTCAGACTGCACTAAGAAGGCAAGTAGTATCAGCCGGCACCAAGGAGGCAAGAAATATCAGATGAAACTAAGAAGTGAAATAGGATCAGGCGGAACTATTAAGGCAACTAGGGTCAAGTGGCACTAATAAGGCAAGTAGGATAAAACGGCACTAATAAGGCAAGTAGGATCAGACGGCACTAAAATGGCAATTAGAATCTGACGGCACTATTAAGGCAAGTAGGATCAGACGGCATTAATAAGGAAATTAGGATCAGACGGAACTAATAAGGCCAGGAGTATCAGACGGCACTAATAAGACCAGGAGTATCAGACTGCAGTAATAAGGCAAGTAGGATCAGATGGCAGAAATAAGGCAAGTGGGATCAGACGGCACAAATAATGCAAGTAGTATCAGACGGCACTAATAAGGGAAGTAGAATCAAATGGCAGTAATAAAGCAAGTAGTATCAGACGGCACTAATAAGACAAGTAGGATCAGATGGCCCTAATTTAAGGCAAGTAGGATCAGTCGGCACTAATAAAGCAAGTAGTATCAGACGGCACTAATAAGGCAAGTCGTATCTGACGGCACTAATAAGGCAAGGATTTTCAGATGGCACTAATAAGGCAAGTAATATCAGATGGCACTAATAAGGCAAGTAGCATCAGACGGCAG
>NW_007156931.1:2133-3025 GCF_000164805.1 Carlito syrichta | reverse complement strand
AATTAGTCAGCTTGCTCACCTGCCAACAGGTCAATTACTTGTCGGCTCACTGGCAGGCCAACATGTCAGCTAACTAGTTGGTTTCCTCACCATCTGACTTGTTAAGTCAGCTCACTGGTCAGCTATCTCGCTGGCTGACTAGTTAAAGCAGCTCAGCCATTGGCTCCCTTGATGGCTGACTAGATAAGTCGGCTCACCAGTCAGCTCAATCGCTGGTTGACTAGTTAAGTCTTCTGACCAGTTGGCTCACACACCAGCTGACTAAAATCAGCTGACCAGTCGGCTCACTCGCTGGCTAACTAGTTAATTTGGCTGACACATCAGCTAACTCACCGGCCGACTAGTTAAGTCAGCTAAGCAGTCGGATGATTAGCTGGACAACTTGTTTCACAGCTAACCAATCAGCTGACTAGTCGGCCAACTTGTCAGCTGAGAAGTAACCTCTGCTAACTAGGAGGCCGAATAGTTAGGCCAGTAACCTAGTCAGCCAAAGAGTCAGCCGACTATTTAGGTCAGAAAACCAGCCAGCCTACTACTTAATCATGCTAACTAGTGAGCCAAATCGTCTGTCAACTCGTTGACACAGCTAACTATTGGACAACTAGTGGGTCACCTTGTTAAGCCAGGAAAGAAGTTGGCCGAGTAGTCCGCCAAGGTGTTAAACCAGTTAACTAGTAGGGCGTCTCATCAGCCAAACTAAGTAAACTAGCTAACTTGTTATCCAACTAGTTATATCAGCTAGTTAACTCGTTTACAAACTAGTAAATACAGCTAACTGGGTTAACCAACTCGTTAAATCAGCTAGTTATCTATTAGCCACTAGTTAGGCAGCTAGCTAAGTAAGCTAACTAACCAGCTAGCTAGCTAAGTCAGCTAAGTCACTAGCTCACTA
>NW_007156931.1:0-822 GCF_000164805.1 Carlito syrichta | reverse complement strand
AAGTCAGCTAGATTAGTCAGTTGTCTAGCCATCTGACTAGGTAGGTAGCAAGCTAGAAAAGTCAGCTTGCTAGCAAGTAGACTAGCTGTCCAATACACCTATTTAAGTCAGTTGGCTAGCCTGCTGGCTAGGTAGGTAGCTAGTTAGTTAAGTCAGCTGGCTAGCCAGCTTGCTAGCTTAAGTCAGCTAGGTAAGTCAGATGGCTAGACAGCTGGCTAGATAGACAGCTAACTAGTTAAGTAACTAGCTAGCCAGCTGACTAGCTGGTTAAGACAGCTAATTAAGTCAGCTGGCCACCAGCTGCCTAGCTAGTTAAGTCAACTCATTAAGTCAGTTGGCTATCCACCTAGTTAGCTAGTTAAAAAGCTAATTAAGTCAGGTGGGTAGCAATCTATCCAGTTATTTCATCTAGTTAAGTCAGTTGGATACCTAGGGAGCAAGCTACATGAGACAGCTAGTTATGTCAGCTAGCTAGCTAGTTAAGTCAGCTAGTTATGTCAGCTGGCTAACTAGATAGCTAGCTAGGTAGCGAGCTAGTTAAGCTAGCTAGTTAAACCAGCTGACTCGCTTGGTAGCTTTTGGTTAAGTCAGCTAGTTATATCAGCTTGCTAGATAGTTAAATCAGTGAGTTAAGTCAGCTGGCGAACCACTGCCTACCTGGCTAGCTAGCTAGTTAAGTCAGCTGGCTAGACAGTTAACTAGTTAGTTAAATGACCTAGTTAAGTTAGCTCAATAGCCAGCTGGTTAGCTAAGTAGCTAAGTAGTTATGTCAGCTGGCAAGCCAGCAGGCTATGTAAGTAGCTAGCTAGTTAAGTCAGCTGG
>NW_007156930.1:0-643 GCF_000164805.1 Carlito syrichta | reverse complement strand
CCCTTGGGAGGAGCCAGTGCTTCCACCTAGGGGAATCAGGCAGGAGGAGGGGTGGGCACCCTGGTGGAGACATGCCTCTGAAACAGGTGCTCCACCCTGGGAGGGCTCAACTGGTGATTCCAGGTGTCCTCTCTGGGTTTCTGGGTCATCAGAAGGGAGAGGGCCTCATGGTGAGACCCTGAGAAGGATGTGGAGGCTGGGTGCAGTGGCTCAGGCCTGGGTCATCCTGTCACTCTGGGATGCAGAGATAAGAGGATGGCCAGAGCCTCTGGGTTTAAGACTAGCTTGGGCACCTCGGTGAGACCTAGTCTCTATAAGAAGCCAAAAATTTAGCTGAGCATATTGGCTCACGCCTGTCCTTCTGGCCTCTCAGGAGGCTGAAGTGGATGCTCACTGGAGCCCAACCAGTGGAAGCTGCCGTGTCTGAGAGTGGGCCCCTGTACTCCAACCTGGGTGAAACAGTGGGACTCCAACTCACAGTAATAATACCTACCACCACCACCACCACAGACACAGGTAAGACTCAGGGGCTCAGCCTGGCATCCCAGTCCTTCAGAGGCCTAGGCATGTGAACGGCCTAAGCCTGCAGGTTCAACACCAGCCTTGGACACAGGAAGAGACCTCATCTTGGTCATTAAAAATA
>NW_007156929.1:0-793 GCF_000164805.1 Carlito syrichta | reverse complement strand
AGCAAGATGCTTAAGCTGGGTCTGGAAAGATGAGTTGGGAGCCAGGCTCGGTGGCTCAGCCTGTTATCCCAGTGCTTTGGGAGGCTGAGGTGAGTGGATTGCCTGAGCCCGCGGGTTCAAGACCTACCCGGGCAACTTGGCAAGACCTCATCTCTACAATAAATCAAAAATTAGCCGGGTGTGGTAGTGCACACCTGTAATTCCAGCTACCTGGAAGGCTGAGGCAGAAGTATCACCAGAGCCCAGCAGGTTGAGGCTGCGTGGCTGGGAACATGCCACTGCACTCCAGTCTGGGTGACAGAGTGAGACTCCAACTCCAAAAAAAAAAAAAAAGAAAGATGAGTTGGGGGTTGCCAGGTAGAGGAACTGAGGATAGCTGGACATTCTGAATAAACACCATGAGCAGATACAGAAGCAAGCACGTAGCGGTCAAATGTGGCTAAAACATTGGAAATGTAGAGAGAAAATGAGGCATTAAATGATGAAAGAGCCTGGGGTCATATCATAAAAGACCTTGCATGACAAATGAATGAAGATGACTCACTAGTAGGTACTGGGGAGAGCCATTAAGAAATTTCAGTCTTGGTTCAGTGGCTCAGACTGCAATTCCACCACTTTGGGAGGCCGAAGTGAGGGAATTGCCTGAGACCACAGGTTTGAGATCCACCTGGGCAACTTAGCAAGACCTCATCTCTACAATAAATCAAAAATTAACTGGACATGGTAGCATGCACCTGTAGTTCCAGCTACTTGGAAGGCTGAGGCAGAAGGATCACTAGATTCCATCAGGTCA
>NW_007156928.1:0-649 GCF_000164805.1 Carlito syrichta | reverse complement strand
AGCATCATGAGATTTTCAGCATTTTTCTTTTCAATCCCTTCCCATATACTTGTTATTCATTGTCACGATCCAGCTAACTTCCAAATGCCAGGATATGTTTCTTATATTATGTTTTGGTTTATGTTTTCACGTAATGCGGTTGCTGTAGCTAAAAAAAAAAAAAAAAAACCCTAACTTCCCACATACCATCAGCAGAATGCTGGACAATTAACAGGCCTCTAGGAAGAACTTGAACAAATCAACAGAAGTTAGTGAAAAATATCTCAGGTATCTTGCTTGTAAAAGCTGTTGGAATAAAAATGGAGATACTCATGTTATAAAACAAAACAAAAGAAATAAAACCCTGACAAATAGGACTGGAGAAGGCTATAAAGACAGCATTCTTATGCTATATGCCTAATAACAAAATGATCCCAAAAGGGTCTGCAAAGAGGACAACCTTGCACAAAGGCCATCCTAAATTTACACCAAAAAAGTAAGTGTAAAATATTGGAAAAGGTCTTCTTCAAAGACGTCTGCCCAGTAACTGCCTTTCCAGCCTCTGATTCACATCATTATTGTTCTTAATTTTAGAGTCAAGGAAATTATTTCAAAACAATTCTGTGATTTTACTTATTTTTCCATTAAAAACTGTTCTCTTCCCTTACCT
>NW_007156927.1:0-806 GCF_000164805.1 Carlito syrichta | reverse complement strand
CATGATACAGATGATAAAACCAAGGGCTTAAGGGGTAAAGTCTTTGCCCAAAGTCACCTGAAGGTAACTAATGAACTTCTGATAATACCACTCAATTCAAAGACTCCTCAAGAAATGAGGAATGTAGAGAGAGAAAGAAGAAATGTCAGAAGAAGGGAGAACTCAGGACAAGAAACTCTGACTCCACCACCTTAATCTAGTCAATTGCCATCCCCCACTCTGCAGAAAATGACTATATTGGATATTAAGAGACTAGAAATCTAGTCACAGCTCCACTACAGACTAGTTGTGTGGTCTTGGACAACACCAACAATGGATTCAAGCAAGACATTTGAAATTGTGTAACTTAACTAAAATTCATTCATGTGAATCCTCAAGTTGGAGTTTCAAGTGATTTATCTGAAGATAGATGATGATGATAGATAGATGTTATAAGATAGACAGATAGACACACAAATATATAAATGTTTATGTATTATGTATTTCCCCTAAACATTAAACTCTTAACCACTGAATTTTTATTTGAGTTGGTGTCTCACTCCATCATCCAGGCTGTAGTGCAGTGGCATGCTCACAGCAACACCAGCATTGACCTGATGGAATTAGTGATCCTTCTGCCTCAGCCTTCCAAGTAGCTGGAACTACAGGTGCATGCTACCATGCCCAGCTAATTTTTGATTTATTGTAGAGATGAGGTCTTGCTAAGTTGCCCAGGTGGATCTCAAACCTGTGGTCTCAGGCAATTCCCTCACCTCGGCCTCCCAAAGTGGTGGGATTGCAGTCTGAGCCACTGAACCAAGACTGAA
>NW_007156926.1:0-811 GCF_000164805.1 Carlito syrichta | reverse complement strand
AAGCTAGCTTGCTAGTTAGCTAATGGGTTAAGTCAGCTGGTTGAGCCAGGTAGTTAGCTAGTTAACTGAAGGGTTAAGTCAGCTGGGTGAGTCAGCTAGCTAGCTAGTTAGCAAATGGGTTTAGTCAGCTGTTTGAGTAGGCTAGCTAGCTAGTTAGCTAACGAGTTAAGTCAACTGGATGAGTCAGATAGCTAGCTACTTAGTTAATGAGTTAAGTTAGTTGGTTGAGTCAGCTAGCTAGCCTGTTAGTTAATGAGTTAAGTCAGATAATTAAGAAAGCTAGCTAGCACATTAGGTAACAAGTAAGCGAACTAGCTAGCTAGTTAGTTAAGTCAGGTGGCTATCCAGCTGGCTAGCTATTTAATCACCTAGTTAAGTAAGCTTGCTGGCCAGCAGTTTAGCTAGGTAGTTAGTTAAGTCAGCTGGCAAGCCCGCAGGCTATGTAAGTAAGTAGGTAGTTAAGTCAGCTGGCTAGCCATCCAGCATCTAGTTATGTCAGCTAGTGAAGTCAGCTGGCTATTCAGCTGTCTAGCTAGGTAGTAGCTAGTTAAGTCTGCTGGCTAGCCAGCTGGCTACTTCATTAAGTCAGCTAGTTAAGTCAGCTGGATATCCTGCTTTCTAGCTAGGTAGCTAGGCAATTAAGTCAGCAGGCTAATCACTTGGCTGGCTAGTTAAGTCAGCTAGTTAAGTCAGTTTTTGAGCCAGCTTGCTAGCTAGGTAGCTAGCTAGTTATGTCAGCTGTGTAGCTGCTGGTAGATTGACAGTCACCAAGGTAAGTCAGCTGACTAGCCCACTGGAAAGCTAGATAGCT
>NW_007156925.1:0-4010 GCF_000164805.1 Carlito syrichta | reverse complement strand
TTTTATAGGGACACATCTGTGACCAGAGTGTACTGTATGAATGACAGCAAATAAGTCCCTGAAGTGCTTATTTGAAATTATTTTGGCATTTTAAGGCTATATCACACTTGTTAGCTTATAATTTTATATCACAATACTTTGTGGACACGATATTCTGTGAAGGAACACTTGAAGTTTCCACTTCACTCTCTGAGGTGGAAAATAAGAGGCTCATTCAAAACTACAAGGTGTGCCCTACGAATGCCACCCAATGAGGCACCTATTGATTAATTTGCAAACATTTTGCTATATTTGGCTCTCTTAAGATGGTTGCTTACAGCTATGTGTCACAGTGATCTGAGGGAATATCTTTCAGTGTTTCTATCTTGGAAAATTAATGAGACTGGGTTTTAAGGTCTCAAATCCGACCTCTTTGTGAATCCTACATGTTGAGTTTTCTTTAATTGGTAATTTTTATATTTAGAATCATGGGGTACATGAGTAGAGTACTTACAAAGTTTTCTTGCATGAAGGCAATATTTGTTCTTCTGAAGAGCCCCCTAACCACAGAAGAGATCATGATATCCAGTAGGTAGTTTGTGTCCCTTTTCTCCCTTTTGCCCTCTCTACTTAAATCAGTTCCCAGTGTCTGTTGTCCCCATTCTTGTGCCCAGTGTTTAGGACACACTTATGAGTGACAACATGCAGTATTTAATTTTTTGTTCTGTAACAATTCATTTAAAATGAGGGTCTCCAGCTGCATAAATATTGCTGAAAATGACAACATTTTGATCTTCTTTTTCAATGAGGGTCTAGTATTCCATCATGAGTATGCACCACATTTTTTTTGAGTTGTGGTCACACTCGGTCCTCCAGGCCTGACTGCAGTGACACATTCACAGCCATCCCAGAATTGATTGATTGGGTTCTGGGGATACTTCTGCCTCAGCCTTCCATTTAGCCAGTGCTACAGGTGCACGCTACCACAACCTGCTAATTTCTTACATATTTTGGAGGTGAGGTCTCATCAAGTTGCCTGGGCTGGTCTAAAACCTGCAAACTCAGAGAATCCCCTTCCCTTGGCCTCCCAATGTGCTGGGATTTCAGGGTGAGCCACTGATCCCCATCTCACATACTCTTTATTCATACTATCAAAGATGTGCTTGTGTGTCGGTTACATGGTTATGCTATAGTGAATGGTGATAGGTTGGTTGACTCACAGAATGTCATGGTCACTTTTTGTAAAAGCATAGAGATGTCCAGATGTTTCTGCTCCATTCACTGATTTGAACTATTGTGAGACATCATGTATTTTAAAGTGGCTTCGCTCTATCCTCTCTGAGGTAATTTTTTTTTAAGCAGCTGTCCAAAGCATATAAGAATTCGAGATGTATTTTAGTGGATTGTGTATTATTATCTACATAAGCACCCAAATACTCAAATCCTGCCAGATTAAAGTGGTAAGAATGAAAATACAAACACAATGCAGGACTAGGTTAATAGCCTGAAATCCGTTGTTTTGGGGGCCTTTCTGATACATCTGGATTAAGGACAATCAACACTCATTCCAAATCTTTCACCAGGATGAACACTCAAGTTTTTGACTAGTTACTATATCCTGAATAGCCACCAGCCTATTGGAAATAAAATGTTGCCTAAAACTAGTGCAAATCTCATAAATTGGAATAAAAGACACTAGCAGGATAAAGTTTAGTTATGCAAGGAAGGAAATTTAACTGAATTTCAAGACAGGCAGAAGGAATAATGAAAATTCAAATGCTAAATCCCAATACATAGTTCAAGATCTTTTATAGACTATTTGCTGTTACGTAAGGTGAACATTAGCACTAAGTTAAAGTATCTGTATTATTTACTCTCTACACTTCTCCTTTGCCATCTGTCATTTATTCAGCAGGATGCCCTAGTAACTTAAGACCATGTTTTTTAATCAACCTCCTTCATATACTATCTCAAAGCACCCAAATTGATTCAAAATCACCAATTATCTGGGTACTAATATTTTCTCTGAATTTTCCTAGTCGGCGAGGAGAATGTGGAGGAAACCTCCTGTGAATCAGAATTGTATTCTCCCCAGGTAAGTCCACCTTACATTTTCATGAGGAAAATTGTAATTTTTCTGAATTTGGTCCTTGTCAAACAAGTTTAGATACAAAAGTCCAAAAATGTACATTAGGTATGACACATAGAATTCTCTTATTGCTGTTGTACTGAGTGGCCCTTTCTTACTAACTTATACTTGTCACAGATAGACAATTTTAAATCATAGCATTCACTATAATTTTTAATGGGCAGGCATTTCCTTTAGCATCTATTTTTATCCATGAATTAGGAATTGTGAATTTTTCATTTAAATCGCTGGTACAGGGAAATTGTGTAGAAAATGTCTATCTTTTTCACAAGTTTTATCTCTTCCTAATTTTAAGAACTTTTAACTTGGACTCAACCAATGGTTTTTGAACTCATCAAAATCAAAGATACTTGTGCATTTCACAGTATAATCTACTCTTTACACTCTCTTCTTTTACATTATTGCAGATGCCACCCAGTGCGGAGGATAGTGGTATGTACCCTGAAAATTCTTTTTTTCTTTTTTTGAGTTGTAGTCTCACTCTTTCGCCCAGACTGGAGTGCAGTGACTGCTTCCGGCCACCCCAACCTTGATCTGTTTTGCTCCGGTGATACATTCACGTCAGCCCTCCAAATAGCTAAAATTACAGGCGAGCACTGCCACGCTCTTCTAATTTTGGGTTTATTGTAGAGATGATGTCTCGCCAAGTTCCCCAGGTGGGTCGCAAATCCACGGTCTCAGGCAATCCACTCACCTCAGACTCCCAAAGGCGCGGGATTACAGGCTGTGCCACCGAGCCCAAGCTGAAATTTCTAACTGGCTGAGACAAAGAAGCACTGGCTTTAGTGTATGTCAGATGATATCGGTTTCTATTCGGAAAGAACATTGAGTTTCCCCTGAGAGAAAGTCATTTCGTAAGGACACATCTGTGACCAGAGAGTACTATATGAATGTCACCCAATAAGTCGCTGAAGTGCTTAATTTAAATTCTTTTGCAATTGTATGGCTCTCTTATTTTTCTTGGCTTATAGATTTATACCACAGAGAGGTTTGGAGAGGATGTCCCATCCAG
The DNA here is from genome assembly GCF_000164805.1 of Carlito syrichta. Classification (NCBI taxonomy): domain Eukaryota; kingdom Metazoa; phylum Chordata; class Mammalia; order Primates; family Tarsiidae; genus Carlito; species Carlito syrichta. The sequence goes on along the minus strand of NW_007156925.1, from coordinate 870 downwards.
GAACCCTTAACAGACCCACCTCACTCTAAGTGGTTTAGCATCAAGAGGCTCATGCTAAACAAAAAGGTGTACCCTAGGAAAGCCACCCAAACAGGTACCTATTGCTTAATTTACAAATATTTTGGTATTTATGCCTCTCTTAAGATTGTTGCTTAAGCTTTGTGCCACAGTGATCTAAGGGCATAACTTTCAGCATTTTCCTTTAAATTTTAATGAGACTGAGCTTTAAGTTCTCGACTATGATGTCTCTGTGAATCCTCCGTGTTAAGTTTTCTTTTCTGGGTATGTTATAACTTTAGAATCATGGCATACATGTGAGGATTACTTACACAGTTTTCTGGCAGTAAGGCAAGATTTCTCCCTCTGAACAGCCCAACCAATCACAGAAATGATCATGGTATCCAGTGGGTAGTTTTGTGCACATATGTCTCTTTCTTCCTCTCTGCTTAAATCAGTTCTCAGTCTCTTTTATCTCCATTCTTGTGCCCAGTGTTTAGGACACACTTGTGAGTGAGAACATGCAGTATTTTGTTTTTTTGTTTCTGTAACAATTCATTTAAAATGAGGTCTCCAGCTGCATAGATATTGTTGAAAATGACATAATTTTGATCTTCTTTTACTTTGAGGGTCTAGTATTCCGTCAAGAATATATACCACTTTTTTTTTTTTTTTTTTTTTTGAGTTGGAGTCTCACTGTCGCCCAGACTGGAGTGCAGTGGCCGCTCCCGGCCACCGCAGCCTCGACCTGCTGGGCTCCGGCGATCCTTCCGCCTCAGCCTTCCGAGTAGCCGGAATTACAGGCATGGGCTACCACGCCCGGCTGATTTTTTGATTTATGGTAGAGATGAAGTCTCGCTGCCCAGGCGGCTC
>NW_007156924.1:0-10805 GCF_000164805.1 Carlito syrichta | reverse complement strand
TGTTAGTGGGGTGTTTAAGTCCCCAGCTATGATAGTGTTAGAGTCAATATCTTTTTTTAGCTTACCTAGAAGCTGCTTTATGAAAGTTGGTGCTTCTGTGGTGGGCACATATATGTTTAGGATGGATATTTCTTATTGATGGATTGAACCTTTTAGCATTATGTAGTTACCTTCCATATCCTTTTAAATTTTTGATAGCTTAAAGTGTATTTTGTATGATATTAAGATCATGACTCCTGCTTTCTTTTGTGTTCTGTTCACCTGAAATTTTGTTTCCCATCCTCTTACTTTGAGTCTGTGAGTGTCCTTTCTGTTGAGATGAGTCTCTTAGAGACAATATATTGTAGTCTCATGATATTTTATCCAATTTGTCTTTCTATGTCTTTTTAGTGGTGCATTTAGTCCATTCACATTCAGGTTAAGTATTGAGATGTGAGTTTATCCCTGTCATAAGAATCTTATAGAGTTTGTGTTTGCTGTTGCTGTTTGTTTGTTGCCTTTCTCTTGGTTTTTTTGGTTGATTCATGTGTATTTTCAGTTTTTTCCTGCATTCTTGTGAAGGGCATTGTTGTTCTTTTTTTTCCTTTCTTGTGTGTTTAATACTTTCTTAAGTGTTTCCTATAGAGCTAGTCTGGGGGCTGTGTAAAATCTTAGGGATTGAATGTCTGGGAAGGATTTTAATTCTCTGCCACTGATGAAACTTAGCTTAGCTGGGTAGGTAATTTTTGGCTGAAGCTGTTTATCTTTGAGAACTTTGACAATTGGGCTCCAAGTTCTCCTAGCCTGAAGTGTTTCTGCAGATAAGTCTGCTGCTATTCTAATTGGTCTTCCCTGGTAGGTAGTCTGACCTTTCTCTCTTACTGCCTTTAATATTTTTTCTTTTATACCTACTTTGTGTAGGTGAATTACTATGTGTCTAGGAGTTGGTCTTCTCATTTGTTGTCTTGCAGAAGTTCTCTGAATCTCTTGTGTTTGAATGGTTGCATCACTGATGAGATGAGGGGAGTTTACTTGGATAATTTCATGGAATGTTTGTTCCAGGGTGGTCTCCGTCTCTCTATCTGCCTCAGGGTTTCCAATTAATCTTAGGTTTGGCCTCTTGAAATAATCCCTCATCTCTTGGAGGGATTGTTCTGTCTTTTTAAGCTTCTTTTCTATGTTTTTAACAGTTTGGGTTCATTCCATATTTTTGTCCTCAAGCTCTGAGATGCCTTCTTCTGTTTGATTAGTTCTGCTTTCCATGCTTATCAGTTTATTTCATTCAATGTATTCTTTACTACTGTTATCTCAGATATCAACTCCTTCATTCTTTCTTTTTGTCTGTTATCATTTCTATTTATTCTCTGTATTAATATTTTGATTATCTGGGTTTGTGGTTTGAGACCAGTCGTTCCTGGGGCTCTTCATTGTTGGAGTTCCAAAGTCTGTATTTTTAGTAGCCAACCTCCCAGGGGTCTGGGTGAGACTCATATACTTCCTTTAGTGTTTCTTCATTTGTGTAGGTTTTCCTCCCCCTTTTTAGTAACCTCTTCTATAATTCTGTTGTTCAGTGATAGGGGGAATAGCTTTTATTTGTTTGTTCAATCTCCTATTCTTCCTTATGTGTATCCTCTAGTTTTGTTCAATTCTGAAGGTGGACTGGGGGTGGGATTGAACTACTGAACTGAACTGCTTTTGCAGTTTTGAGATTTAATTAAGGGGAGCTGTGATTCAGAAGCTATCTGCAGATCCCAGTATCTGCTGATAGGTGTGTGGGTCCCCTGGAACCCACTTCCCATTGCCTTACAAACTATCCATATAGTGGGGGTGCCTGTTTGTCCCTGAAAGCAAAATGAGATAGGAAAAGGAGAAAGAATGGAAAAGGGAAGCGGAAGACAAAAGGGAGGTGGAGAGAGAGAAGAAGAGGGAAAACAGACAGGTGTAACAACTAATGAATAAAGCAAAAGACAAAGGCAGAAAAATCAAGTAAGTCAAAATCATACAATCATCAAAAGAATCAAACAAAACCCCCCCATTGGTGTACACTCCTTCCCATACATAAAAAGAAACTCTAAAAAAAAACACCAAAACATTAAAATAACAGAAACAAAGCAAGTGCAAAAGCATAAGCAAAAACAGAAAGAGAGAAAAAGAAAAGCTAAAACTAAAACAAAAAACAAACAAACAAAAATACTTGCTCTGTGTCCATTTTTGGGAGTCCAGGTCCCTTTTAGGCCTCTGCCTTAGGGAGTGGCTCTGGTCTCTATCCACTCCTCTCTGCTCTCAATGCACACTAATTGGGTTGCTCTCAGTGTGGGTCAGATGCCCATGGTCTACTGTGGAAGAGGATGGATCAGATCCAGACTCACCCTACTTGTTGCTGCTGCTGTCAGTCTCCCACTCCAATCTGACATGTCTTTGCCTTTTTCAGGGTGGGGGAGGGGCATCTGTCTATCCAAGTCTAGTGAGAAGATAGCCTCTAGGTCCCAAGATGGAGGCTAGGCAGAGCTGTGCAGGACAATGCAAGTCTCTGCCAAGTCCTGGGACTGAGAACATGGCACCCGTGGGCATCTCATCACTGGTGTTGGAGCTTTACTCCTGATTTTCATGACCTGTCTTCTCCACGGTTCCTCCTCCTTATGCCCAGTCTGCTGCTGCAGGTCATGGTGTGGGCTGGGTGCCAGGTGGTGAGGGGCAGCTGTTCTCTGCTGTGTGCCGGGGTCTCCAATCTCAGAGTAGTGGTGTGTTGCAGTCACCTCCAGAGGAGAGCCCTGGTGCATGAACCCAAGTCTTTCACTCAACCAGCGGCACACAACCACTCACGCAGAGAGACTTTATGGACACTCACTTTTGTGGAGACTCTCACAGTCTTACCTGTTCCATTGCCATCTTGCCTGGAAGCAAGATCTCTTTATTTTTAAATTGCCATTTTAATTTCATTTCTGTTCCTTGTTTATAGCATATAATGCATTTTTAAAACTTACCTTGTCAATATTTAATATGAGAGTAATGTGTTCGTATTTAGTTTTTCTGGTGTGTTTGGTTTTATCATTTACTTCTTGTCTTTATTAAAAACTAATTGTTTCTTTTGAAATGTTATATTTTGCTCTTACTTGACTTGTTTTTATTCCTTTTATTTTTTATAGATATGAAAGTTATAAACCTATGTCTAGCCTATTAGTATTTATATTTAAATGTTTAGGAAACATAATTGTACCTTTTTTCTCATTCAATATATAAAATAAAACTAGAATTATACTTGAGAAAGATACAAATGCCACTTGCTTCTTCTTCCATCTTCACTTGGACCTTAAATCCTAAATTGTGTGAGAAAACCTGCAAATTCAAACCCTGGGATCCAGTAGCCTGTGGCATCAGGTGGGGCTTGTAGTAAGAGAATGACAAGCTCAGGGAAGACCTCACCTCTTTTGGCCAGTTGGTCCCCCATCTACATCAGCCTTATCTTCCCAAGCCTGGGCAGAGATGGTGGGTACAGATAGAGGAGGGAGTGATCAGAAGGACTGGAGATTTCCTGTATCTCAGGTTAACCTAACAACATGCACCCAAGACCAATCTTGACACTGCCCCAGTTTAGCTCAGTTATCTAGCCCCTCCCTTTTCCAGTGTTAAACACAGCCTATGAGCACTGCCTTGGGATTCACCCTATTCTGAGTTAAATTTGGGTCCCATGTTTGAAGCTTGAACAGGACAAGAAATTGTTCCCCAATGACAACCTTCTCTCCAGCCACAGGGTAAAATGGGGTATTATTGGAAGATCCATCAAACTAGCTTTCCCTCCTTTGATTAATGAAAGGAGCCTAGTCTTTAGGGTGTTTTTCCTTTGAAATATATCTTACTAAAACTTCCCTCCAAAGTGCATTTGCAACTCCAAACGCAACTCTTTTTCATATGTATCCCTCCACTGGGTGTGTAGTTTCAAGAGTCGACCAGAGCATCATTTACTCCCTATGCTTGTCTCCGGCATCTCTTATTTTATTGCTGTGGAAACTGTGTTCTGGCCAAGGTATGATAACTTATCTAGGATACTACAGTTAGTTCATGGAAAGCTGGCACTAAAAGGCAGTTCTCTCCTACTACTCTCTTCTGTCTCCATCTTTGTTGCTTGGGTGATGACCATATGTTTGATATTACCATAAAATTGGGGTTGGAGTTTTGCACACAAAGGAAATGCTACTAAACATCCAAAGTTTAGTGTTTTTATTCATAATATTTAGATAGAAAAGTAAAATACAGTACTCATGAAGCTGGAAGGTGGAAATGTTAACTATTAGTAAAAATCACTTTGTTATACAACTTCTTTTAAAATTATGAAGACTGGCCATTGTTTCATTAAGACTAGCCAGGCCATGTGCTCATTTTTTCTTAAGTTTTGGTTCCCTCTGCTACCTTGGGGAGGTGAATCTCTCTCTATCTTCTCTCTTCACTCTAATTTACTCTCTAAATAAACTATATTTTCCAATCTAAAAATAAAATAAAATTATAAAGACCTTTGTTTATTGATTAAATTCAAAATGTATGTTAGAGGAAATCTGTGATTATTTTTACTTCATTTTGCAGAAGATTAAAAAAATGCATAATTAATTGTCACCCTTTGCATTCCATAAGACTCTTAAAAAAAGCTATATGTTAAATATATATCACATTTAATATCAATATTTTTAGTAAGAATCGGAAAAAGGAAAAGCAAAACAAAAATAATTTTGACTGTCAATATGTTGCTAAATAGCTCATGTATCCCATTTAATATAATCTAATTTATCTTGGAATTTTGGTTTCCTCTAGACATTAAGATGTATAAAGAAATGGGATTTGCCTAAGACTAATAGTAACATATTAATGTTTTTTCATATGCAAAAGTAATGCTAATGAAGCTTGAATGTTAAATTTCTGTAATTATAACTAGTTTTTTCACATACCACACACATCCAGAGTTACTTCCTAATTCTGGAAAAATGTTGCTTAGGGTTTCTCTCTGCATTAGTGTAAAATTTCATACTGTGATAAAAATTTACACAATAAAATTGCTTCCTTTTGAATGAACAATATTTTTCCTTGAGTTGCAGTTTTAAAAAAAAAGTACTGTGAAAATTAATTAATTCATCATTATCGACTATGCAAACAGTATGATCAATTTATGGGGTATATGTTTAGAATATGTAAAAGAAAGGCTCAAAAAGTACTTTAGAGTTTAATGATGTAAAGCTTATGAAATTGAACTCTTATGTGCCTATTACTATACTGGAAACATTTATAAGTGTTTAATTATATACTGGTCTAACATCTCACTGCTTAAAAAATCTTACTGGTCAAAGTGATCTTTTAAGGGCTTGTGTTAGACATGCTTTCATATGTGCTTAATTCCAAAGTTCTTAAGGATTATCCAAACAAATAAGCTTTTATTTATTATTATTTATTATAATTGGCATGAAGGTTTATTTATTATTATTTATTATAATTGGCATGAACTCTATGAAATTCTCAAATTTTAAGAAAAGTTTACAAATAGACACATGAAACTTTAATTCAACTTTCCTGTTCTATTTTGGAGTGTTAGTCTGATGTTTCTACTACAAAAGGGCATGTTAACATACCATGAAGCAGCCTGGTGGGAATTTTACTAACAACTGCTTTTGTTGGGTAAAAACTAGTAATTTTTCTAAGATCCTAAGGCAAGTTCTTCCTGCCACTGGACAGTTTAATCTTAACTCATAACATTTTGGTATCTCATCATTGGCTTAAATATAGTCTAATCGTAGGGCAAAGCCTTCTTTTTTTTTTTTTTAAGTTGGAGTCTCAATGCTGCCCAGATTGGAGTGCAGTAGCACACTCATGGCCACTGCAACCTCGACCTGCTGGGCTCAGGTAATCTTTCTACCTCAGCCTTCCAAGTAGCTGCAACAAAAGGTGTGTGTCACCATGCCCAGCTAATTTTTTGGCTTATTGTAGAAATGAGGTCTCTCCAAGTTGCCCAGGCTGGTCTTGAAGCCCTGGGCTCAGGCAATCCTCTTGCTTCCACCTCCCAAAGTACTGGCATTATAGGTGTGAGTCACCACACCGGGTCACAAACCTCTTTATATTTACTATCATTATTTATTTGTTGTAGAGTATTTGCAACATTGCTGGTCTTGGTGGTACTTATGGCTGCAGACCCCCTTCACACTGATAGAAAACTCTACAAGCCTTAGGAATATCATTCTATGTCACTGGTCATTGTTGCCATAGCTATGCTCTGTGTTATAAATATTCTTCTTTGAGTTATTGTAGAAAGGCAAGTTTAATTATTTTTTAATGCATAAAACTATTTTGTTCTGTTGTAAGAAGCATCTCAAAATAATCCAACTTTATGTGTTCCTTTTTATCAAAATAATTCTCCCTGAAGGCATGCTCTACAGAGAAACAATCCAAATCCCACTTTTACATAGACTGGGCATTAATAATATTACCGTTGAAATTGACACTCCAGTCTCCAACAATGTATTCTAGATGGTTCCTTCAACAGATGAAGCTTAATGATTTTCAAAGAGGGGCCAGACAGTTAATGTGTCCACATATACACAAATGAGAGGAGTATATATTTGTGAGGTAAAAATATTAATACTTTCATAAGGAGTTGAATACTAGATAACAGTTGATAGCTTATTAAGTATATAAAATAATATATCATGAATAATTCCCTGCTTTGGGAAAACTCTCAAGCTGCGTTTTTCTCTTAGCTCTCACCCACAACAATCATCCACACAGAAGACTTCTGTGCCACAAATGTGGGGCTTTCTCCCCACTACCAAAGAGAGGATACCAGCTGGATATCTCCAATTCAATTCCAACAGTATCTACCTGGAAACAGTGTCAGATTCCACAGGCTAAGGGCTCAGTCTCCAAGACTTCCTCCTTAGTGCCCCACTCTGTCATAAGTCCAGGCCACTGTAACTTCTGAGCAACTGACCTCAAGTTGAGGTTACCATGATCCCCCTCTTGGGGTTCAATTCGTTTGCTAGAGAGACACTCAGAACTCAGGGAAACATGTTTACCAGTTTATTAAGGATATTTTAAATGATAATCAGATGAAGCGATAAACAAGGCGAGATCTGGAGGAATCCCACGCGTAGCAGCTTCTGTCCCTGTGGAGTAAGGGAGCACCATCATCCGGGCATGTGGGTGAGTTCTCTCCAGGTAACTTCCTGTCAGCCTGCATGTGTTCAGCTCTCCCAAAGCTCCCCAAACCTAGTCCTCTTGGGTTTTTATGGAACCTTCATGGCATCAGCCTTCCTTCCCCAGATGCTAGGCAGGGACCTTCTCTGGGGAATGTCTTAAGACCAACAATCAGAAGTGGGGGACAATTACAGTCAGTCCTACCCTGAAGGAGGTAAAAGGGCAGGAGAAAGTCAGGGAGATTGTTTCCTGAGGCCTGCTCTTGGGGCCTAACATACCTAACACTAACAAAAGACTGCAACATTGGCTATGGAATTTAAGAGACAGGAACCCTGGGCAAAAATCAGCATCTGCATCATTGACACCACAGGCCACCCCCTGGGTTTTTGACAATGGGTCCTTTACATCAGAAATTTATTTTATATATATATATGTAAAATCATTGATAATTAATCCAGCGCATCATATTGTATGAATATCTCCCAGGTTTGGGGCAAACCACTCAGGTTTGTGGGCTTCCTTTCAGTCTTGTCAGGTTCCAAAATCAGGAATGGTCTGGGCAAACCATTTCAGGCATCACTTTTCAGCCATCTTGGATAACTGAGCTAAGAGACAATGTCATCTCTTGTTCTGAGACTCTTTAGGGCTGCTAGTGCAATATTGGATTTCCCTCAATTTATAACGCATATACTCATTTCTTTACTCTCAGCTATTCTCCTTCTCTCCACTTGTCATTTATTTTCCCCCCAACTTTTTTTTTGCCTTTGGGAGGGACATTATGTAAGCCACTGTGCTGGTCCAGATTGCTGGCAGCAATATGAGTCTAACAAGTGCCTCTTCCTGAGTCCATTCCCATTCATATAGAGCAAAATTCCATAGGTTCTAAAGTAGTAAGCCATCCTTACCACCTGGCAGTTCAGCTGTATTTATTCTTAGCCCCAATGAGGTGAAGACATAATCCACAATCCCTTGCATCAAGCCTTAGGAATTCTGACGATTTGCTTAGACATCATTCCTGCTTCCAGCACTTGTAGTTGCACCCTGGCCTTAGGACCATTACATCAGGTAGGGAAAAGAAAAAAGTTTTGTTTGATCAGGGGAAGAAAGAAAAAAGTGTAGTCATTGTACCACTACTCCTTCCTTGGCAAGAATTGGATAGTCATACCAGTATCCTCCCACTCCTTCTTCCCCAGATCAACGGAAACAGAAATATAGTGAGGACACTTCTTCAGTCCTACTCATGCTGAATGTGAGCACACACTTGTGAAGGCATATGTCAGCCCTTATGCTTTCATTTCCCCATTTTTGACAATTGCCCATCCTACTTCTCTATCAAATTGTGACTGTAAGGAGGATATCTCTCTGCCCACTCTTGAACATTATTCAGACTAGGAGCTCCTCATACAGTCTGAGAGTCAGTTCTAGGGGAAAACAAACTCCCTGCTTGAGAGTATCTCCTCCTTGCACTCCTCAGGTAGCACGATCCTGTAGAAACTGTTTCCATTTGATTATGGGCCTCTTCTGGGTGTTATCTCCAGTAGAGTGCTTCTCAGACATCACCTGAGACAGCATTGATATTTCAAGTGTCGAAATTATTTTATGACCTTCAGTGACAGGGGTCGGCTTACTTAACATTCCATAGCAAGAGCAGATGCCCCTCAAGTTGGGTGCTTGCCTTAAGTGTGAAATGTTGCTTTAATTCAACTCCCCCTAACTTTGCAGCACAAGAGTCACTCAAAAGCACCTGGAGCAAGGCCTTAAATTGGTTACAAATTAAAAACAATAATTGAGAATGAAAAATGCAAGGCAGTAGATGCCCCTCTAGTCCAAAGTCCCAGTAGGTGGGAGGTGCTCACAGGCTTTTGTCATAAGCCTCAGGAAACACTCCACAGAGGCTATCAGGTAGAGAATCGTTCCTACCAGCACTCTAGATTCTGATATGGTCTGTGGAACACACAGCTACTCTCTTGCATGCCAGTGAAACCTAAGAGGCAGGGAACTACGTGGAAGTAAGTTTATTTCAGAATTTGGAATTCAGGAAGACAAGCCAGTACAGATACCAAGGTCAGTTCAGCATCTCAGATTTTACAGTCTGTATTTATAAGCATCAGCATTGGAGTTTGTTATCGATTAACACCAAACTATGTAACTTGCAAACCACTGTTAAGATTCCAGTTTCAATTGAGTTTAGTCAGTTATAATATTCATTGTCTGCATATTCTTAGGACCCATTACCGGGAACCTGTAATTCTAGTTCTTCATTAACTCTAAGCAAAGGTGTTAGCCGAACTTACTACAAACTGAAACATTATTCATCTTGATATATCATTAGCCAATGGGTACAACAAAACAAAAAGTGTACTGATTACGGTTACATGCTCAATATAATTATAGCTCTAACTTTATTGATCACAGGGATGAAGAACAACCTATTTCATTAACAATGTGACTGAAGCCATGGGGTCTGTAACTCGTTCTGTTCCAGGGAGGGTCAGCACAGTCTTATGTTTCTAAGGAATGCAGGTGTGTGCAGAGCAGTAACCATAAGCAATCCAACATTATTGGCAGTAGAGAGTTACTTTGAAAGATTGTCTTTCAGAGGATTTCTTCATCATTTCCCCACTGTCAGTTGAAGCCACAGTATCATGGAGCTATTTATGTTCTGCTGTTTCAGCTTAAACATACATATGATGTCTTCTCTCTGATTTTTGTGAGACTTGGATTACAAGCTTAGAAATTCTGGCAGTGCATCTCATACAAAATTTAAAGGAGACATACATAAAACCCCCTATTAACGTAGTTATGAGGAACATTCCTATACCAGATAGAATGCCTTTAAGATCTGATGGGATCCAGGAAAAAATGCTTGAAACCTTTCCAAGCGCCTCTTTACTGTATGCATTTAAATATCTAAGGCACTAGTTTTCATTTGATCTAGCATTGTTGTTATGTTTCCAGATTCACCTGGGATGAAGATGCAGCATTCAGTGTGTATAATGGTGCAATGCCTCCTTGGCTTGCAGTGAGAGTATCTAGGTCATTCTGTTTTGCAGGACTGCTTTCCTTAGCATCATTAATCTATTTCTGCTTTCACAACACAAGTTTTTAAGTCTTTTCTAAATGACTGTTTTGATATAACTAAAATGGCCTCTTTTTTTTTTTTTTTTTGAGTTGGAGTCTTACCCTTTCTCCCAGGCTGGGGTACAGTGGCACGCTATGGCCACCCCAATGTCAACTTGGTAGGCTCAGGCGATCCTTCCACCTCAGCCTTCCAAGAAGCCAGAACTACAGGCGTGTGCTACCACACCCTGGTAATTTTTTGATTTATTGTAGAATTGAGGTCTTGCCAAGTCACCCAGGTTGTTCTTTAACCCATGGGCTCATTTAATCCCCTCACCTTGGCCTCCCAAAGTGCTGAGATTACAGGATTGAGCCACTGTGCCTGGCTTACTATTATTATTTTTTAAATACATGATGCTATGTCAAAGTCAGGTTGGAAAAAAAACTTAGTATATTGGGTAATAGGGTAATAAGACCCTTTTAGTTAGTTCACCAGACAGTGACTCTCCAACCATTTTAGTTAGGAACTTGGTTATGAGAAAAAGGTTAAGTTCAGTCCTCCGTTTTCCCTTATTGGCCAACATTATGTTAATAAA
>NW_007156923.1:0-7284 GCF_000164805.1 Carlito syrichta | reverse complement strand
CTGTGCTCATTTTTTCTTAAGTTTTGGTTCCCTCTGCTACCTTGGGGAGGTGAATCTCTCTCTATCTTCTCTCTTCACTCTAATTTACTCTCTAAATAAACTATATTTTCCAATCTAAAAATAAAATAAAATTATAAAGACCTTTGTTTATTGATTAAATTCAAAATGTATGTTAGAGGAAATCTGTGATTATTTTTACTTCATTTTGCAGAAGATTAAAAAAATGCATAATTAATTGTCACCCTTTGCATTCCATAAGACTCTTAAAAAAAGCTATATGTTAAATATATATCACATTTAATATCAATATTTTTAGTAAGAATCGGAAAAAGGAAAAGCAAAACAAAAATAATTTTGACTGTCAATATGTTGCTAAATAGCTCATGTATCCCATTTAATATAATCTAATTTATCTTGGAATTTTGGTTTACTCTAGACATTAAGATGTATAAAGAAATGGGATTTGCCTAAGACTAATAGTAACATATTAATGTTTTTTCATATGCAAAAGTAATGCTAATGAAGCTTGAATGTTAAATTTCTGTAATTATAACTAGTTTTTTCACATACCACACACATCCAGAGTTACTTCCTAATTCTGGAAAAATGTTGCTTAGGGTTTCTCTCTGCATTAGTGTAAAATTTCATACTGTGATAAAAATTTACACAATAAAATTGCTTCCTTTTGAATGAACAATATTTTTCCTTGAGTTGCAGTTTTAAAAAAAAAGTACTGTGAAAATTAATTAATTCATCATTATCGACTATGCAAACAGTATGATCAATTTATGGGGTATATGTTTAGAATATGTAAAAGAAAGGCTCAAAAAGTACTTTAGAGTTTAATGATGTAAAGCTTATGAAATTGAACTCTTATGTGCCTATTACTATACTGGAAACATTTATAAGTGTTTAATTATATACTGGTCTAACATCTCACTGCTTAAAAAATCTTACTGGTCAAAGTGATCTTTTAAGGGCTTGTGTTAGACATGCTTTCATATGTGCTTAATTCCAAAGTTCTTAAGGATTATCCAAACAAATAAGCTTTTATTTATTATTATTTATTATAATTGGCATGAAGGTTTATTTATTATTATTTATTATAATTGGCATGAACTCTATGAAATTCTCAAATTTTAAGAAAAGTTTACAAATAGACACATGAAACTTTAATTCAACTTTCCTGTTCTATTTTGGAGTGTTAGTCTGATGTTTCTACTACAAAAGGGCATGTTAACATACCATGAAGCAGCCTGGTGGGAATTTTACTAACAACTGCTTTTGTTGGGTAAAAACTAGTAATTTTTCTAAGATCCTAAGGCAAGTTCTTCCTGCCACTGGACAGTTTAATCTTAACTCATAACATTTTGGTATCTCATCATTGGCTTAAATATAGTCTAATCGTAGGGCAAAGCCTTCTTTTTTTTTTTTTTAAGTTGGAGTCTCAATGCTGCCCAGATTGGAGTGCAGTAGCACACTCATGGCCACTGCAACCTCGACCTGCTGGGCTCAGGTAATCTTTCTACCTCAGCCTTCCAAGTAGCTGCAACAAAAGGTGTGTGTCACCATGCCCAGCTAATTTTTTGGCTTATTGTAGAAATGAGGTCTCTCCAAGTTGCCCAGGCTGGTCTTGAAGCCCTGGGCTCAGGCAATCCTCTTGCTTCCACCTCCCAAAGTACTGGCATTATAGGTGTGAGTCACCACACCGGGTCACAAACCTCTTTATATTTACTATCATTATTTATTTGTTGTAGAGTATTTGCAACATTGCTGGTCTTGGTGGTACTTATGGCTGCAGACCCCCTTCACACTGATAGAAAACTCTACAAGCCTTAGGAATATCATTCTATGTCACTGGTCATTGTTGCCATAGCTATGCTCTGTGTTATAAATATTCTTCTTTGAGTTATTGTAGAAAGGCAAGTTTAATTATTTTTTAATGCATAAAACTATTTTGTTCTGTTGTAAGAAGCATCTCAAAATAATCCAACTTTATGTGTTCCTTTTTATCAAAATAATTCTCCCTGAAGGCATGCTCTACAGAGAAACAATCCAAATCCCACTTTTACATAGACTGGGCATTAATAATATTACCGTTGAAATTGACACTCCAGTCTCCAACAATGTATTCTAGATGGTTCCTTCAACAGATGAAGCTTAATGATTTTCAAAGAGGGGCCAGACAGTTAATGTGTCCACATGTACACAAATGAGAGGAGTATATATTTGTGAGGTAAAAATATTAATACTTTCATAAGGAGTTGAATACTAGATAACAGTTGATAGCTTATTAAGTATATAAAATAATATATCATGAATAATTCCCTGCTTTGGGAAAACTCTCAAGCTGCGTTTTTCTCTTAGCTCTCACCCACAACAATCATCCACACAGAAGACTTCTGTGCCACAAATGTGGGGCTTTCTCCCCACTACCAAAGAGAGGATACCAGCTGGATATCTCCAATTCAATTCCAACAGTATCTACCTGGAAACAGTGTCAGATTCCACAGGCTAAGGGCTCAGTCTCCAAGACTTCCTCCTTAGTGCCCCACTCTGTCATAAGTCCAGGCCACTGTAACTTCTGAGCAACTGACCTCAAGTTGAGGTTACCATGATCCCCCTCTTGGGGTTCAATTCGTTTGCTAGAGAGACACTCAGAACTCAGGGAAACATGTTTACCAGTTTATTAAGGATATTTTAAATGATAATCAGATGAAGCGATAAACAAGGCGAGATCTGGAGGAATCCCACGCGTAGCAGCTTCTGTCCCTGTGGAGTAAGGGAGCACCATCATCCGGGCATGTGGGTGAGCTCTCTCCAGGTAACTTCCTGTCAGCCTGCATGTGTTCAGCTCTCCCAAAGCTCCCCAAACCTAGTCCTCTTGGGTTTTTATGGAACCTTCATGGCATCAGCCTTCCTTCCCCAGATGCTAGGCAGGGACCTTCTCTGGGGAATGTCTTAAGACCAACAATCAGAAGTGGGGGACAATTACAGTCAGTCCTACCCTGAAGGAGGTAAAAGGGCAGGAGAAAGTCAGGGAGATTGTTTCCTGAGGCCTGCTCTTGGGGCCTAACATACCTAACACTAACAAAAGACTGCAACATTGGCTATGGAATTTAAGAGACAGGAACCCTGGGCAAAAATCAGCATCTGCATCATTGACACCACAGGCCACCCCCTGGGTTTTTGACAATGGGTCCTTTACATCAGAAATTTATTTTATATATATATATGTAAAATCATTGATAATTAATCCAGCGCATCATATTGTATGAATATCTCCCAGGTTTGGGGCAAACCACTCAGGTTTGTGGGCTTCCTTTCAGTCTTGTCAGGTTCCAAAATCAGGAATGGTCTGGGCAAACCATTTCAGGCATCACTTTTCAGTCATCTTGGATAACTGAGCTAAGAGACAATGTCATCTCTTGTTCTGAGACTCTTTAGGGCTGCTAGTGCAATATTGGATTTCCCTCAATTTATAATGCATTTACTCATTTCTTTACTCTCAGCTATTCTCCTTCTCTCCATTTGTCATTTATTTTCCCCCCAACTTTTTTTTTGCCTTTGGGTGGGACATTATGTAAGCCACTGTGCTGGTCCAGATTGCTGGCAGCAATATGAGTCTAACAAGTGCCTCTTCCTGAGTCCATTCCCATTCATATAGAGCAAAATTCCATAGGTTCTAAAGTAGTAAGCCATCCTTACCACCTGGCAGTTCAGCTGTATTTATTCTTAGCCCCAATGAGGTGAAGACATAATCCACAATCCCTTGCATCAAGCCTTAGGAATTCTGACGATTTGCTTAGACATCATTCCTGCTTCCAGCACTTGTAGTTGCACCCTGGCCTTAGGACCATTACATCAGGTAGGGAAAAGAAAAAAGTTTTGTTTGATCAGGGGAAGAAAGAAAAAAGTGTAGTCATTGTACCACTACTCCTTCCTTGGCAAGAATTGGATAGTCATACCAGTATCCTCCCACTCCTTCTTCCCCAGATCAACGGAAACAGAAATATAGTGAGGACACTTCTTCAGTCCTACTCATGCTGAATGTGAGCACACACTTGTGAAGGCATATGTCAGCCCTTATGCTTTCATTTCCCCATTTTTGACATTGCCCATCCTACTTCTCTATCAAATTGTGACTGTAAGGAGGATATCTCTCTGCCCACTCTTGAACATTATTCAGACTAGGAGCTCCTCATACAGTCTGAGAGTCAGTTCTAGGGGAAAACAAACTCCCTGCTTGAGAGTATCTCCTCCTTGCACTCCTCAGGTAGCACGATCCTGTAGAAACTGTTTCCATTTGATTATGGGCCTCTTCTGGGTGTTATCTCCAGTAGAGTGCTTCTCAGACATCACCTGAGACAGCATTGATATTTCAAGTGTCGAAATTATTTTATGACCTTCAGTGACAGGGGTCGGCTTACTTAACATTCCATAGCAAGAGCAGATGCCCCTCAAGTTGGGTGCTTGCCTTAAGTGTGAAATGTTGCTTTAATTCAACTCCCCCTAACTTTGCAGCACAAGAGTCACTCAAAAGCACCTGGAGCAAGGCCTTAAATTGGTTACAAATTAAAAACAATAATTGAGAATGAAAAATGCAAGGCAGTAGATGCCCCTCTAGTCCAAAGTCCCAGTAGGTGGGAGGTGCTCACAGGCTTTTGTCATAAGCCTCAGGAAACACTCCACAGAGGCTATCAGGTAGAGAATCGTTCCTACCAGCACTCTAGATTCTGATATGGTCTGTGGAACACACAGCTACTCTCTTGCATGCCAGTGAAACCTAAGAGGCAGGGAACTACGTGGAAGTAAGTTTATTTCAGAATTTGGAATTCAGGAAGACAAGCCAGTACAGATACCAAGGTCAGTTCAGCATCTCAGATTTTACAGTCTGTATTTATAAGCATCAGCATTGGAGTTTGTTATCGATTAACACCAAACTATGTAACTTGCAAACCACTGTTAAGATTCCAGTTTCAATTGAGTTTAGTCAGTTATAATATTCATTGTCTGCATATTCTTAGGACCCATTACCGGGAACCTGTAATTCTAGTTCTTCATTAACTCTAAGCAAAGGTGTTAGCCGAACTTACTACAAACTGAAACATTATTCATCTTGATATATCATTAGCCAATGGGTACAACAAAACAAAAAGTGTACTGATTACGGTTACATGCTCAATATAATTATAGCTCTAACTTTATTGATCACAGGGATGAAGAACAACCTATTTCATTAACAATGTGACTGAAGCCATGGGGTCTGTAACTCGTTCTGTTCCAGGGAGGGTCAGCACAGTCTTATGTTTCTAAGGAATGCAGGTGTGTGCAGAGCAGTAACCATAAGCAATCCAACATTATTGGCAGTAGAGAGTTACTTTGAAAGATTGTCTTTCAGAGGATTTCTTCATCATTTCCCCACTGTCAGTTGAAGCCACAGTATCATGGAGCTATTTATGTTCTGCTGTTTCAGCTTAAACATACATATGATGTCTTCTCTCTGATTTTTGTGAGACTTGGATTACAAGCTTAGAAATTCTGGCAGTGCATCTCATACAAAATTTAAAGGAGACATACATAAAACCCCCTATTAACGTAGTTATGAGGAACATTCCTATACCAGATAGAATGCCTTTAAGATCTGATGGGATCCAGGAAAAAATGCTTGAAACCTTTCCAAGCGCCTCTTTACTGTATGCATTTAAATATCTAAGGCACTAGTTTTCATTTGATCTAGCATTGTTGTTATGTTTCCAGATTCACCTGGGATGAAGATGCAGCATTCAGTGTGTATAATGGTGCAATGCCTCCTTGGCTTGCAGTGAGAGTATCTAGGTCATTCTGTTTTGCAGGACTGCTTTCCTTAGCATCATTAATCTATTTCTGCTTTCACAACACAAGTTTTTAAGTCTTTTCTAAATGACTGTTTTGATATAACTAAAATGGCCTCTTTTTTTTTTTTTTTTTGAGTTGGAGTCTTACCCTTTCTCCCAGGCTGGGGTACAGTGGCACGCTATGGCCACCCCAATGTCAACTTGGTAGGCTCAGGCGATCCGTCCACCTCAGCATTCAAGAAGCCAGAACTACAGGCATGTGCTACCACACCCTGGTAATTTTTTGATTTATTGTAGAATTGAGGTCTTGCCAAGTCACCCAGGTTGTTCTTTAACCCATGGGCTCATTTAATCCCCTCACCTTGGCCTCCCAAAGTGCTGAGATTACAGGATTGAGCCACTGTGCCTGGCTTACTATTATTATTTTTTAAATACATGATGCTATGTCAAAGTCAGGTTGGAAAAAAAACTTAGTATATTGGGTAATAGGGTAATAAGACCCTTTTAGTTAGTTCACCAGACAGTGACTCTCCAACCATTTTAGTTAGGAACTTGGTTATGAGAAAAAGGTTAAGTTCAGTCCTCCGTTTTCCCTTATTGGCCAACATTATGTTAATAAACAGTGCTAGGAAGGCTCATTCCTAGGGTCATCTATTTTATTTACCTGGTGAGGTTCCACGGCGCTAGGAAGGCTCATTCCTAGGGTTGTCTATTTTATTTACCTGGTGGGGTCCCATGGAGCTAGGAAACATATTCCTAGAATTGTCCATTTGGTGACAATAGAGAAGGACATGGTTCAACCTGATTTCATACACAATTGTTTAAAGGTTAGAGGGAGTCAGATCTAGAATTTAAGAGACAGGAACCCTGGGCAAAAATCAGCATCTGCATCATTCACACCATAGACCACCCCCTGGGTTTTTGACAATGGGTTGTTTACATCAGAAATTATATATATATAATATATAATCATTGATAATTAGTTCAGCACATGATATTGTATGAATGTCTCCCAGGTTTGTGGCAAACCACTCAGGTTTGTGGGCTCCCTTTCAGTCTTGTCAGGTTCCAAAATCAGGAATGGTCTGGGCAAACCATTTCAGGCATCACTTTTCAGGCATCTTGATCCATCCTGGATTGGATTTATATTACAAGCTATTATGATCCAGTCCCTTGATTCTTCTTTTGCCGTATCTGGCATAGCATTTACATGAAACATATAAGGGTAATACAGTGACAAGTGTGAAGATGAGAGTTACTCAAGAGTCCATGAAGATTGACCTGGTCTGATGTTCTTGGAGGATGTCTGCCTTAGTTGTTGCTCTGGAGACCAGCCAGATCCCATGTGCCTTCTTAAATTGCAGGAGGTGTCAGTGGGCCAGCTTGAAGTTCAGTTTAACCAGCAATGCAGTCAGTCGGGTATTTGCCTTAGGTGTGGAGGGTGACT
>NW_007156922.1:0-4857 GCF_000164805.1 Carlito syrichta | reverse complement strand
AGAGAAGGACATGGTTCAACCTGATTTCATACACAATTGTTTAAAGGTTAGAGGGAGTCAGATCTAGAATTTAAGAGACAGGAACCCTGGGCAAAAATCAGCATCTGCATCATTCACACCATAGACCACCCCCTGGGTTTTTGACAATGGGTTGTTTACATCAGAAATTATATATATATAATATATAATCATTGATAATTAGTTCAGCACATGATATTGTATGAATGTCTCCCAGGTTTGTGGCAAACCACTCAGGTTTGTGGGCTCCCTTTCAGTCTTGTCAGGTTCCAAAATCAGGAATGGTCTGGGCAAACCATTTCAGGCATCACTTTTCAGGCATCTTGATCCATCCTGGATTGGATTTATATTACAAGCTATTATGATCCAGTCCCTTGATTCTTCTTTTGCCGTATCTGGCATAGCATTTACATGAAACATATAAGGGTAATACAGTGACAAGTGTGAAGATGAGAGTTACTCAAGAGTCCATGAAGATTGACCTGGTCTGATGTTCTTGGAGGATGTCTGCCTTAGTTGTTGCTCTGGAGACCAGCCAGATCCCATGTGCCTTCTTAAATTGCAGGAGGTGTCAGTGGGCCAGCTTGAAGTTCAGGTTTAGCCAGCAATGTAGTCAGTCGGGTATTTGCCTTAGGTGTGGAGGGTGACTTTAATTCACCCCTCCCCCAACTTTGCAGCAGAAGAGTCAGTCAAAAGCACCCAGCAAAGTCCTAAGTGGGATACAAATTAAAAACAATAATTATGAAAAACAAAAATTTTTAAGACAGTCACCATTAAAAGCGTAACCAATAAGGAAATATGGAGCCGGGCTCGGTGGCACAGCCTGTAATCCCGCGCCTTTGGGAGGCTTAGGTGAGTGGATTGCCTGAGCCCATGGGTTCAAGACCCGCCTGGGCAGGCGAAACCTCATCTCTACAATAAATCAAAAAATTAGCCAGGCGTGGTAGCGCGCGCCTGTAATTCCGGTTACTCGGAAGGCTGGGGTGGAAGGATTGCAGGAGCCCAGCAGGTCGAGGCTGCGGTGGCCGGGAGCAGCCACTGCACTCCAGTCTGGGCGACAGAGTGAGACTCCACTCAAAAAAAAAAAAAAAGAAAATCTGCCTATTCTGTAACATACAACAACATATTTTTCTTAACTTATTATAACTGTTATAACTCAGCTAGAGAACAGACCAATGCTTTAAGAAAACGTTGTTATTTTAACATGGGGGAATATGGGTTGGTTCTGCACCTGTGTGCTGTTGACATTAATGTTTAATTTGTAGACAACTCTGAATTGATTTTGATTTTCTTAACATTTGTCCTTACATTCTTATATGCCCACTTCTTCCGTGATAGTCCCTGGACATAGAGAGGTTAACTTTAATTTTTGGCCCCTGTGTTTCATAAAAGCAGTTTATTTTGATTGTCATCTTTTCCTGGGCCTGAAGATGATGCACTCTCTGACGGGTAGTGTTTAGCAAAAGAGTTGTGGTTTTTTTTTTTCTTTTTCTTCCAGCACAGATTTAGTTAACAGTATAGATTAGTTAATAGAACATTGACTAAAAATGTAAGAGGCTCAGATTTGACCAAGCAATAAGCCTTAAAAGCAATAAAAGTTACATGGATGTAAATACTTTTTTTAAAGCTCATATATTTTTTTCAAGTAATTAAAAACCTTTCAAGATAAAACAAGTTAGCATCCGGCCACAACAGTTAGAACTAGAGGGAAAAGTTATAGCCAACTTAATTATATACAAAATTCCTTTCATAAATTCCCTTTTGTAAACCTTATCATGGCTTACATAGACTACAACCTTCCTTACCAAAAAAATACACTTTTATGGCCAGAACTTTTTACATCTCTCTCTCCTACTATTTTATTTATTTGAAATAACCTTTCCACCATTTTTAGATTACATAAAATAACCTAAAATTTCAGTGAAAACATAGGAAACAAGAAATTTTGAACTGTTTGGTAGATATCAGTATTTTACATAATTTTGGAAACTATTTTTTCATATAATTTTTTAAATTAAAAGTGATCCAAACATTTAACAAGCTTTCAAAACAATTTTAAGACTGTTTTAAAATCACATGACAAGCTTACTAATAAGCATCATTTTATTTATATTTACTTTATTTGTTTATAGTAGTTTGCTTAATTACTTATGAAAGCTGAGATTTTAGACAAGGCTGGATGTTATTTTATTTCCTGGAAAATTATTTTTAAGGCCTGTGACCATGAGGTGTTATCTAAGTAGGAAACTTGACATTAAATAATAAGCATTTTCCAATAACTCAGAATACTTAGCTGTTTTCATTGAACCAACAATTTTAAATTGGTTTTACCTGCCAAAAAAATTTATATAAATGGAAATTATTTTGGTCTTGTTTAGGTTTATAGTTTTATTACTTTTGTGCCAAACCCTGATATTTTAAGATATTTACCAGAGGCAAATGCATAACTTATTTATTAATTAGTAGACCCAGACAAAATGTATGTTGACAATTTTAAAGACATTTTCATTTTATCAATAATTTTTTTTTTTTTTTAGTTGGCGTCTCACTCTATTGCCCAGACTGGAGTGCAGAAGCACACTCACGGCCACTGCAGCCTCTACATGCTGGGCTCAGGTGATCCTTCTGCCTCTGCCTTCCAAGTAGCTGGAACTACAGGCACATGCCACCACGCCTGACTAACTGTTTAAAAATTTATTGTAAAGATGAGGTCTCGTCAAGTTGACCAGGTTGGTCTCAAACCCATGGGCTCAGGCAATCCTCTCACCTCAGCCTCCAAAATTGCTGGGATTATAGGCATGAGCCACCGTGACCGGTCTCATTTTATCAATTTTAACATATTTTTAAATTTTCCAAAGATTGTTAAAGTTACACTGATAGAGGAAGAAGGAAGAAACTGGTCAGGCAGTTAGAGTGGGTCCCCAGTAAAACTTCCTCAAACCAGAATCATCTAACACCTGAAGAACCAAGCTGCAAGTTCCAGATAAAGTCCACGGTCCACAATGAGAACTCCCATCCTTCTTTGATATGTGCTCTCCCAATTGAACCTCATCCTATTCTCTCCCAATTGGTCCTTTACAACATCATGCCTCTTTCTGGTTGGTACACTTTAAAGCCTACCTGTCAGTCAACTGGCACACACTTCCCCCTTTTAAGTCCATTACTCAGCCTCATCACTGCAACCCACCTTCGGGTCCCCCCTCACTGCCGAGAACTTTCCTGTTGCTTAAGAAACTCTGACTAACTTGCTCTTCAGTGTCTGCACTCCTTATTCTTTTCAGTCATGAGACAAGAACCTGGAATTTGCTGAACTGAAAGAGTGATAACATTTCTTGGAGGTTCATCTGGGATTGTCAAAAGGGTGAGTAAAAGTCAACCTATGACTCTGCTTTCATTTCCAAGGCTTCTTGTCTGTCTCTCTCTCTCTCTCTCTCTCTCTCTCTCTCTCTCTCTCTCTCAATATATATAAATATATATATATATAATTTTTTGTTTGAACAATTAAAACACCGGGCCTCTGTCAGCCAGTTAAGAGCAAATAGCGTGGTGGCCAGTCTACACGACATGGAGGACAGGCTTGCTGGAAAAGAGCTTTGTCAATCCCCCTTCACTCACAGGAGTTGGGAATGTTGGCCTTGTTCCAATCCAGTTTCCCTTCATGGAAGTCTAGCCATTGCATGGGGTTGGGATATGCTTTGGGGGTAACTGAGGATCTCTGGCCAAGGTTACTCCTTGGCATTACTCAGAGGCTCATTAGGGTATTGAATGAAGACTTCCAGTCTTTCCTATCACATTTTCTTTTGAGATTGCCATAGCTACTACCCCCTCGCTATACTCAATGTTATGGGTGGTTTTACAACCTAAAGATATATCACTGGGCAGAATGAGTAACTGTCTTAGTCATCTGGAACTCAGAGCAATGATGTTTTTTTCTCTTCCTAGAAACAGGGGGATATAAAGATTTAAATAATTTTCTCTCCCCTAGTGAAAGAACCTACTGGCATAGGATAGGAGGCTATTTCCCCCAAACACCTTTCCTCTTTTATATTTAGGTTGTTTTCCCCACTACTTAGGAATCAGCATAGTCCTGTGTACACGAGAAATCTTTTTATGTAGGGAATTAACTTTTTCCTTTTAGGAGACATCTTGTTAGGTCAGGTCCCCATTTCCCTGGGCTCCCTCTCTTTCCTTTGTTTAAGGAGGTTCTGGCTCCACAGTTTCAGCCTAGCCTTTCAAGTCCTGTCAGTACTTTTAAGGGATCCTCTGGGTAGGCAAAAGTTGAGGGAAACTGTACTCTTCCCTTTAAGCACCTTGTCAGCTCTATGCCCAGGAATACAGATAACTCATCAGTTGGCCCTATTAAAACCAGCTTATGCTGGCTCATTTGTGAGTTGAAAAATTCTGCTTATGATAGAGAAGCAGTAAGAGAAATGCCCCCCCACTGGATGTTGGCTTCAATTTTTCGGCGGCTGTTGAGGACTAGCCCAATGGACCCACCTGAAGTTTCCTCAGGCACGTTTTATGCCTCTGACTTGAATGGTTCCTTACCAGGGAAAGGGGACTTTGTGTGGAAAGTAATTTCGTCCGTTATTGTGGATGTTACAACTTGACTCAATCCCTGGGTCTATTAGCCAAAGGCCGATAGATGTTCCAAGGAACACCCCCTACATTAGAATCACTTGCCCAAATACAGTTACTCCAATGCATTTCCAAGATTTGGTTTGGAATCCCCAAAAGAAAACTAGGTCTGAGGGATCCAGAGGCAGTTGACAGTGGAGGCCAGGTAAGTGTAACTATTCCTGCTGACCAAGTTCCTTCCACTATATGGGAAGAGGTTAT
>NW_007156921.1:0-17946 GCF_000164805.1 Carlito syrichta | reverse complement strand
CAATAAATCAAAAAATTAGCCAGGCGTGGTAGCGCGCGCCTGTAATTCTGCTTACTCGGAAGGCTGGGGTGGAAGGATTGCAGGAGCCCAGCAGGTCGAGGCTGCGGTGGCCGGGAGCAGCCACTGCACTCCAGTCTGGGCGACAGAGTGAGACTCCACTCAAAAAAAAAAAAAAAGAAAATCTGCCTATTCTGTAACATACAACAACATATTTTTCTTAACTTATTATAACTGTTATAACTCAGCTAGAGAACAGACCAATGCTTTAAGAAAACGTTGTTATTTTAACATGGGGGAATATGGGTTGGTTCTGCACCTGTGTGCTGTTGACATTAATGTTTAATTTGTAGACAACTCTGAATTGATTTTGATTTTCTTAACATTTGTCCTTACATTCTTATATGCCCACTTCTTCCGTGATAGTCCCTGGACATAGAGAGGTTAACTTTAATTTTTGGCCCCTGTGTTTCATAAAAGCAGTTTATTTTGATTGTCATCTTTTCCTGGGCCTGAAGATGATGCACTCTCTGACGGGTAGTGTTTAGCAAAAGAGTTGTGGTTTTTTTTTTTCTTTTTCTTCCAGCACAGATTTAGTTAACAGTATAGATTAGTTAATAGAACATTGACTAAAAATGTAAGAGGCTCAGATTTGACCAAGCAATAAGCCTTAAAAGCAATAAAAGTTACATGGATGTAAATACTTTTTTTAAAGCTCATATATTTTTTTCAAGTAATTAAAAACCTTTCAAGATAAAACAAGTTAGCATCCGGCCACAACAGTTAGAACTAGAGGGAAAAGTTATAGCCAACTTAATTATATACAAAATTCCTTTCATAAATTCCCTTTTGTAAACCTTATCATGGCTTACATAGACTACAACCTTCCTTACCAAAAAAATACACTTTTATGGCCAGAACTTTTTACATCTCTCTCTCCTACTATTTTATTTATTTGAAATAACCTTTCCACCATTTTTAGATTACATAAAATAACCTAAAATTTCAGTGAAAACATAGGAAACAAGAAATTTTGAACTGTTTGGTAGATATCAGTATTTTACATAATTTTGGAAACTATTTTTTCATATAATTTTTTAAATTAAAAGTGATCCAAACATTTAACAAGCTTTCAAAACAATTTTAAGACTGTTTTAAAATCACATGACAAGCTTACTAATAAGCATCATTTTATTTATATTTACTTTATTTGTTTATAGTAGTTTGCTTAATTACTTATGAAAGCTGAGATTTTAGACAAGGCTGGATGTTATTTTATTTCCTGGAAAATTATTTTTAAGGCCTGTGACCATGAGGTGTTATCTAAGTAGGAAACTTGACATTAAATAATAAGCATTTTCCAATAACTCAGAATACTTAGCTGTTTTCATTGAACCAACAATTTTAAATTGGTTTTACCTGCCAAAAAAATTTATATAAATGGAAATTATTTTGGTCTTGTTTAGGTTTATAGTTTTATTACTTTTGTGCCAAACCCTGATATTTTAAGATATTTACCAGAGGCAAATGCATAACTTATTTATTAATTAGTAGACCCAGACAAAATGTATGTTGACAATTTTAAAGACATTTTCATTTTATCAATAATTTTTTTTTTTTTTAGTTGGCGTCTCACTCTGTTGCCCAGACTGGAGTGCAGAAGCACACTCACGGCCACTGCAGCCTCTACCTGCTGGGCTCAGGTGATCCTTCTGCCTCTGCCTTCCAAGTAGCTGGAACTACAGGCACATGCCACCACGCCTGACTAACTGTTTAAAAATTTATTGTAAAGATGAGGTCTCGTCAAGTTGACCAGGCTGGTCTCAAACCCATGGGCTCAGGCAATCCTCTCACCTCAGCCTCCAAAATTGCTGGGATTATAGGCATGAGCCACCGTGACCGGTCTCATTTTATCAATTTTAACATCTTTTTAAATTTTCCAAAGATTGTTAAAGTTACACTGGTAGAGGAAGAAGGAAGAAACTGGTCAGGTAGTTAGAGTGGGTCCCCAGTAAAACTTCCTCAAACCAGAATCATCTAACACCTGAAGAACCAAGCTGCAAGTTCCAGATAAAGTCCACGGTCCACAATGAGAACTCCCATCCTTCTTTGATATGTGCTCTCCCAATTGAACCTCATCCTATTCTCTCCCAATTGGTCCTTTACAACATCATGCCTCTTTCTGGTTGGTACACTTTAAAGCCTACCTGTCAGTCAACTGGCACACACTTCCCCCTTTTAAGTCCATTACTCAGCCTCATCACTGCAACCCACCTTCGGGTTCCCCCTCACTGCCGAGAACTTTCCTGTTGCTTAAGAAACTCTGACTAACTTGCTCTTCAGTGTCTGCACTCCTTATTCTTTTCAGTCATGAGACAAGAACTTGGAATTTGCTGAACTGAAAGAGTGATAACATTTCTTGGAGGTTCATCTGGGATTGTCAAAAGGGTGAGTAAAAGTCAACCTATGACTCTGCTTTCATTTCCAAGGCTTCTTGTCTGTCTCTCTCTCTCTCTCTCTCTCTCTCTCTCTCTCTCTCAATATATATAAATATATATATATATAATTTTTTTTTGAACAATTAAAACACCGGGCCTCTGTCAGCCAGTTAAGAGCAAATAGCGTGGTGGCCAGTCTACACGACATGGAGGACAGGCTTGCTGGAAAAGAGCTTTGTCAATCCCCCTTCACTCACAGGAGTTGGGAATGTTGGCCTTGTTCCAATCCAGTTTCCCTTCATGGAAGTCTAGCCATTGCATGGGGTTGGGATATGCTTTGGGGGTAACTGAGGATCTCTGGCCAAGGTTACTCCTTGGCATTACTCAGAGGCTCATTAGGGTATTGAATGAAGACTTCCAGTCTTTCCTATCACATTTTCTTTTGAGATTGCCATAGCTACTACCCCCTCGCTATACTCAATGTTATGGGTGGTTTTACAACCTAAAGATATATCACTGGGCAGAATGAGTAACTGTCTTAGTCATCTGGAACTCAGAGCAATGATGTTTTTTTCTCTTCCTAGAAACAGGGGGATATAAAGATTTAAATAATTTTCTCTCCCCTAGTGAAAGAACCTACTGGCATAGGATAGGAGGCTATTTCCCCCAAACACCTTTCCTCTTTTATATTTAGGTTGTTTTCCCCACTACTTAGGAATCAGCATAGTCCTGTGTACACGAGAAATCTTTTTATGTAGGGAATTAACTTTTTCCTTTTAGGAGACATCTTGTTAGGTCAGGTCCCCATTTCCCTGGGCTCCCTCTCTTTCCTTTGTTTAAGGAGGTTCTGGCTCCACAGTTTCAGCCTAGCCTTTCAAGTCCTGTCAGTACTTTTAAGGGATCCTCTGGGTAGGCAAAAGTTGAGGGAAACTGTACTCTTCCCTTTAAGCACCTTGTCAGCTCTATGCCCAGGAATACAGATAACTCATCAGTTGGCCCTATTAAAACCAGCTTATGCTGGCTCATTTGTGAGTTGAAAAATTCTGCTTATGATAGAGAAGCAGTAAGAGAAATGCCCCCCCACTGGATGTTGGCTTCAATTTTTCGGCGGCTGTTGAGGACTAGCCCAATGGACCCACCTGAAGTTTCCTCAGGCACGTTTTATGCCTCTGACTTGAATGGTTCCTTACCAGGGAAAGGGGACTTTGTGTGGAAAGTAATTTCGTCCGTTATTGTGGATGTTACAACTTGACTCAATCCCTGGGTCTATTAGCCAAAGGCCAATAGATGTTCCAAGGAACACCCCCTACATTAGAATCACTTGCCCAAATACAGTTACTCCAATGCATTTCCAAGATTTGGTTTGGAATCCCCAAAAGAAAACTAGGTCTGAGGGATCCAGAGGCAGTTGACAGTGGAGGCCAGGTAAGTGTAACTATTCCTGCTGACCAAGTTCCTTCCACTATATGGGAAGAGGTTATGCTTGCATCCATGGGAGAGATGCCGGGTATCTATAAGGAAAGAAAGGAAAGAGATGCTTTTCTTTCCCCTTTCTTTACCCATGGCATTAGCAAGATAGGGAAGGGAAATTATGGGACGCCTTTCCCCTCACTTTTCAGATGGGTAACAGGCCATCTGCAGTGTGTACTCCTCTCGAATGCATCCTGAGACACTGGGACTCCTATGATCCTCAGACTCTGAAGAAATAGTGTTAGATTATTTTGCACCATGGCCTGGCTCAATTATAAGTTACAGAACAGAGAGATCTGACCTCTGGAGGGAAGTATCAATAAAATTACCATCCTGCAGTTAGGCCTTTTTTATAGACACAAGGGAAAATGGTCCAAGGTCCCATATATACAGGCCTTTGCCTTGTGGGAAAATCCAGACCCTTACCAATGCTGTAAGATTGATCTAGTCTTCCTAGAGGTCATTTTGGGAGGAACCACAAAACACAGTCCCAATGGACCAGGGATGCCAACCCCAGAGGCACCACTGAGGAAGGCATCAGCCTGAGACCACTCCTCCTGGTCTGTCCTTTTATCCAGGTTTTCCTCATACTTCAGGGCTGCCCCACCCTAACAACCTTGTCTTAGCCAAGTTCCCGATTTACTCATGTCCCTAAAAGAAATGCCTGGTGAATATGGCCCCAGTAAGGTACAGGTCCCCTTTTCTCTATGGGACTTGAGGCAAATTAAGGGGGATGTTGGCAGGTTCTCAGATGACCCTTACAAGTATATAGAGACTTTCCAGAATTTAACCCAAGTATTTGAGCTCTCCTGGAAGATGTTATGTTACTCTTAAACACAACCCTAACAAACATTGAGAAACAGTCCTGCAAGCGGCAGAGAAATTTGGAGAGGAATTTTGCATCTCCTTTAGTGTCAGAGAAGGGGAAGACCCTTATCCAATTGAAAAATCAGCAGTACCATTGGAGGACCCTAAATGGGACCCCGATAGTGAACTGGGAAAATAGAGAAGAAAACATTTCCAGATGTGCATATTGGAGGGCTTACAAAGGATTAAAACCAAACTTCTCAATTACTCTAAGCTATCCATGATAGACCTGGGAGCAGATGAGAATCCTTGTGTCTTTCTGGAAAGGCTAAGAGAGACCCTGGTTAAACACGCCTCCCAAGCCTCCTGAGTCAGTCACGGGGCAACTAATCCTAAAGGATAAATTACTCAGGTAGCTCCAGATATCAGGAGGAAGTTGCAAAAGCAGGCCATAGGACAAGTATTTTAGAGAACCTCCTGAAAGTGACCACTTTGGTCTTTTACAATATGGATCAAGAGAAAGTTCAGGAAAGAGAGAGGAGACACAAGAAGGGCAGAGGCTCTGGTGGCAGCCCTACAGGTCCAAATCCCAGGATCCTTGAGGTACACCTGCTAACTGCTTCAGATGTGGCAAGCCAGTAAACTGAGGACTGCCCTGCCAGCAGGAGAAAGCTAACCCGAACCTGTTCAATCTGGAAGACAAACTGTCACTGGAGGCACAGGCTATCGGATTCAGAACCAGCTTCAAAAATAGTCCAGCAGCAGGACTGATGGTTCCAGGGCTCCCTGGCTCCAATGGCTCAGACTGCCATTATCATCTAAGCACCCTGGTTGATTCTGGAGGTCAAGGGAGGAAAGCAATAAACTTCCTCCTGGATACCAAGCTACCATTTATGTTCCCTCTCCAAGTCTCCTCTCCTCCCTTAGCATGTCCATAAGGGGCATGTCAGAAAAACCTTTAACCTGATATTTTTTCCACACCCTCAACGGTAGCTGGGAAACTTTTTGTTTATTCATGCCCGCCCCCCCCACTCCCCGGGGCACAGAGTATTTATTTATTTTTTAATTCTTTGCACATTTTATTTATTTATTTATTTATTCTTATAAAGCTGTGGGGTACAATCCAGGGTTATTGTACCCCACAAACATTGATTATGCAGGTACGCTTGTTGATGAGGTATGCTCCTCCCTCCCCTAGCATTTTTAATCATGCCTGAAAGCCTGACTCCTCTGCTAGGTAGGGATATTTTAGCTTGTATGGCAACCATTATCCTTATGGTTCCCAGACAGACTCTTTGCCTTCCTCTGGTGGAAACTGATATTAATCCAGAAGTTTGGACACTTCAGGAAAGAATTGACTGGGCTACAAAAGCCACACCGATCCAAATCTATCTTAGGGATCCTACTTCTTTCCCCAACCAAAACCAGTATCTCCTAAAACCAGAAACTAACAAGGGGCTAGCAACCATTAATAATCTAAAGATGCAGGACCTCCTTAGGCCCTGAAACAGCCCCTGTAATACCCAATATTGGGAATACAAAAATCTGGTAGGGAATGGAGACTAGTCCAGGACCTCCACCTCATTAATGAGACTGTGGTTCCATGAGATCTGGGGGTTCCCAATTCTTATACCTTGCTAACTCAAATACCTGATGAAATAAGTGGTTCACAGTCCTGGACTTGAAGGATGCCTTTTTCTGCACACCACTGCATCCCAATACCTATTTGCTTTTAAAGATCCTTCCAAGCAAACCACTCATTCACCTGGACAGTGCTACTCCAGGGATTCTGAGATAGTTCTCACCTATTTGGGCAGGCCTTGTCATGGGATCTCTCTGAGTCTGACACCCCCAGGTAAAGTCTTGCAATATGTAGATAACCTCCTTTGCGCCACAACTGAGAAGATCTGTCAGGAAGGTAGTAGGGCTCTGCTTAATCTTCTAGCAGATGAAGAATATGTTTCAAAATCCAAGGCTCAGCTTTGTCAAACTTCAGTGAAATACCTAGGCCTAGTCTTAACAGAAGGGATCAGGGCACTAGGTGAGGAAAGGATTAAGCCCATCGCCTCCTTTTCCATTCCAAAATCTCTCGAATAACTGAGGGGATTCTTTGGCTTCACAGAATTCTGTAGATTATGGATACCTGGATACAGTGAAATAGCTTGCCCTTTATATCACCTGGTAAAGGAGCCCCAAGCAGTTGAGACTTACTCCTTCATCTGGAAACCAGAGGCAAAGAAAGACTTTGACCAATCAAAATAAACCTTGGTTTGAAGCATCAGCTCTTAGTTTTCCCATAGGAAAGACATTTAATCTTTATGTATCAGAAAGGAAATGAATGGCTTGGAGTCTAATCCAGACCCAGGGTCCAGTCCAACAGTCTGTAGGCTACATACTAAGCAAGACACTTGATCTAGTGGGTAAGGAATGGCTGTCCTGCCTCTGGGCAGTAGCAGCAGTAGCTTTGATGGTACCAGAAGCTACCAAGTTAATAATGTGAAGAGACCTCACTATTTATACCCCACATAATGTGGCAAGACTGCTATCCACTAAAGGAGTCTTTGGCTATAGATAGCTGTCTGTTCAAGTATCAGGACCTTCAAATACCTGCAGTCCAGTTAAAAATCTTTCTCTCTATAAATCCAGCCATGTTCCTCCCCAAGGAAGCTGGGGAACCTGAACATTACTGTGAACAAAAAGTGGTGCAAACTTATGCAGACAGAGAAGACCTAAAGGAAACTCCCTAGAAATCCCAGACTAAATTCTTTTTACCAATGTAGAACAAGGGATTCATAAGGAAGGATATGCAGCAGTTACCCTAAGTGACATAATTGAGAGTGGTTCTCTCTTCAAACACAAGTGTTCAAATAGTTGAGTTGATTGCCCTTACAAGGGCACTTGAATTCAGTAAAGAGAAAACAGTTAACATTTATACTAAGTATGCTTTGTTAGTTGTGTGTGCCCATGGCACTATTTGGAAAGAGAGACACTTCGTCACAGGTAATGGGTTTCCCATTAAATAGCATCAGGAAATTTACAGACTATTGTCCTTGATTTTCAGGGGACAGATGACATAGCTGAGGGAAACAGATTAGCAGACAAAGCAGTCAAGTTGGCAGTAAGAAGACCCCAGATTTCCTATGCACTTGAGGCCCCTCTAATCTGGGAATGCCCTATAAGAGAAACAAAACCTCAATATTCCCCTGCAGAAATAAAATGAGCTGCTTCATGGGGATATACCTTTCAGACTTCAGGATGCCTGCAAACTCCATTTGCCAATTTCCAGCCAATGGAAGGTTCTTAAAACCCTCCATCAAGCCTTTCACTTCAGAAGGAACAAAACTCTTCCATTAACCCAAAGGCTGTTTTCAGGTAAAAATCTGCAAGTGACAGTCAAACAAGGTGCTGATGCTTGTGAAATGTGCCTTAAAAATAACCTCAATAGTCAGATTCTTCCTGCCAGAACACAGAGAATGGGAAGCCACCCAGAGAAAGACTGGCCAATAGACTTCATACATATGCCAAAAACAAGGGGCATCCAGCTTCTTTTGGTATGGGTAAATATTCACTAGCTGGGTAGAATTATTCCCATGCTGGACAGAGAAAGCCTCTGAGGTGAAAAGAGTACTAATCGATGAAATAATTCCTCGCTTTGGACTTCCTAAATACCTCCAGAGCGATAATGGCCCCTCATTCAAAGCGGCTGCCACCCAGGGGTGTCTCAAAGTCATTAGGCATACAATATCATCTTCATTGTGCTTGGCGGCCACAATCCTCAGGAAAGGTAGAGAAGACGAATGATACCAGCAAAAGATATTGCAAAACCTGTCACAAGAGACTCTTCTCTCCTGGACTACTCTTCTTCCCATAGCTCTATGCACAAGGAACACACCATCAAAACTGGGGTTAAGCCCCTTTGGAATAGTATATGGACAGACTTTCCTAACCAATGATCTCTTGCTAGACAAAGAGACCTCTGACTTGACCAAACATATCACTTCCCTGACCCATTTTCAGGAAGGACTAAAACAACTATTGGAAGTCCAATCCCGAGAACTAGGGCCACTCCCTATTCAACCCGGGAAATTTGGTACTGGTGAGGGCTCTTTCTTCTCTCTCCCCCTTTGGGTCCAGACTGGGAGGGACCCTACACTGTTCTTCTCTCCGCTTCTTCAGCAGCAAACGTCACCAGAATAGACTCTTAGATTCATCATACTAGACTGAAGACCTGGGATACAGGTGAAATCACTTCCACTGACCTAGAAGGACACCCAAACTACCAATGTGAAGACATCAGAGACCTCAAGCTAAAGATCGTAAAAGATAAGTGACAATGATTAACCTTCTGTGGATCTTCTCCTTATACTTTTTTCACCTAATATTTGTTTTTGCTTTTGTTTTAATCTGCACAGTTAACACCTTTTCCAAGGACCCCTTAACCCTGAATGCCCATGGGATAATCTACTTCCTTAGACAGTCATCCCTTTTACCTCTTTCATAAAGGTTCTCACATGGGAATGAGCAAAATGAGTCTATTTTACTTCCTATTTTTGTCATCTCTGGCCCCAGTTTCTTATAAGCACTCCCTGTCTCCCTCCATTATGTACCTGGCTCCAAGGGGTAATTATTCAAATTGCTGGATATGCCCACAGGGGGGACCTTCTCTAACTCCCCCCCTAATAGCTCTACTGCTGTCTCTTAAGCAGATTTGAAATCTCAGCCGGGTTTGGTGGTTCAGCCTGTAATCCCAGCACTTTGGGAGGCCGAGGTGAGTGGATTGCCTGAGCCCGCGGGTTCGAGATTCGCCTGGGCAACTTGGTGAGA
Organism: Carlito syrichta; assembly: GCF_000164805.1. Classification (NCBI taxonomy): domain Eukaryota; kingdom Metazoa; phylum Chordata; class Mammalia; order Primates; family Tarsiidae; genus Carlito; species Carlito syrichta. The sequence continues at coordinate 8,410 of NW_007156921.1, read as the reverse complement.
CCTTGTCTCTACATCAAAAATTAGCCAGGCGTGATAGCACGCACTTATAGTTCCAGCTACGTGGAAGGCTGAGGCAGAAGGATTACTGGAGCCCAGCAGGTCGAGGCTGCGGTGGCCAGGAGCATGCCACTGCACTCCAGTCTGGGCGACTCAGTGAGACTCCAACTCTTAAAAAAAAAAAAGAAAATCTCAGTGGTTCTTTTTTGTTAATTATATATTTTTTATTTTAAAAATGTGAGGTACAATTTAGGGTTAGGTATACAAATGTTCATCACACATGTACCTTTGTTGATGAGGTGTGTCCCATCTCCTGGCAGATTCCCACTACCACCAATCCTGCCCTCGCCCTCCCCTTGCAGTTTCCCACCACTGCCATTCTTTTTCTCATAGTATTATAATTGTTCAAGGTCCACTTATAACTGAGAATATGTGAAACTCAGTTCTTTGTGCTTGTGATAGGTTACTCAGTATTACAGATTCAAAGTCCATCCAGGTTGCTGTGAAGTTCATAATTTTGTCCTTCTTTATGGCTGTGTAATATTCCATCGTGTATATGTACCACATTTTTTAATCCAGTCCTCTTTCCATGGGCAGCATGGTTGGATCCATGATTTTGCTATTGTGAACAATGCTACAATAAACATACGTGTGCAGATATCTTTTTCATAGAGTGATTTGAGTTCCTCCGGGTGTATTCCCAGTAGGGGGATTGCAGGGTAGTATGGAAGGTTGATTTTTAGATCTTTTAGAATCGCCAAACTGTTTTCCACAGAGATTGCATTAGTTTACACTCCCACCAACAATGTAGAAGTACCCCCTTTTTGTCACATCTTCTCCAGTATCTGTTGTTTTTTAAATTATTGATTATGGCCATCCAGACTGGAGTTAGTTAGTATATCAGAGTGGCTTTAATTAGCATTTCTTTAATGACTAGTGTGGCTGAGCATGTTTTCATGTATCTGTTGGCTGCTCACATGTCTTCTTTTGAGAAGTGTCTACTCATATCTTTTGCTCACTTTGTAATGGGGTTGTTTGGTTTTTCTTGGTATGAATTCACTGCCCTAAAAAGAGTGGCGAAACCCAACCAGAGAACCCCTCGAGTTGAAAAGGCCTCAATTCAAATTGGAGAGGATGTCCTGCCCCTCTCCTCTCAGACGCGCCTAGGTCACAGCTTCTTAGGATATGCCTGCTTGCCCCCAATTTTCTTCTTGCAATGAGAACCTCGACATGTGGCTCCTTTCTTTTTCTCCTTTTGGAAGCTCCCAGTGCTACAACCATTCCCAGGGATACAGGCGCTAGAAAGACAGCCCTGTGGTCATGACGTATAATTTGGGCGCTGGGGCAAAAAAGACTTTTTTTTTTTTGCATCCGATTCCATCACTTCTGCTACGCTTAGCGGGGCTCGTGGAAGAAACACGTGCGTCGCTGAATGGAGCTGGTCGCTGGTTGCTATGAACAGGTCCTTTTTGGATTCACTGTACACCGAGAGCCCGAGAAATGGACTCCTGTAGCTGACTTCAATCACCATGCCCACACTGCCTCCCTGTCAGCAGTAGCTGTAAATAGTCGTTTCGTAGTCACTGGGAGCAAAGATGTAACAATTCACATTTATGACATGAAAAAGAAGATAGAGCATGGGGCTCTCATGCATCACAGTGGCACAATAACTTGCCTGAAATTCCATGGCAACAGGCATTTAGTCAGCGGAGCAGAAGATGGACTCATCTGTGTCTGGGATGCAAAGAAATGGGAATGCCTGAAATCAATGAAAGCTCACAAAGGACAGGTGACCTTCCTTTCCATTCATCCATCTGGCAAGCTGGCCTTGTCTGTCGGCACAGATAAGACTTTAAGAACATGGAATCTTGTGGAAGGAAGATCAGCATTCATAAAAAATATAAAACAAAATGCTCACATAGTGGAGTGGTCCCCTAGGGGAGAGAAATATGTAGTTATCATACTGAATAAAATAGACATCTATCAGCACGACACAGCATCCATTAGTGGCACCATCACAGATGAAAAGAGAATTTCCTCTATTAAATTTCTTTCAGAGTCTGTCCTTGCAGTGGCTGGAGATGAAGAAGTTGTAAGGTTTTTTGACTGTGATTCACTAGTATGCCTCTGTGAATTTAAAACTCATGAAAACAGGGTAAAAGACATGTTCAGTTTTGAAATTCCAGAGCATCACGTTATTGCTACAGCATCAAGTGATGGTTTCATTAAAATGTGGAAGGTGAAACAGGATAAGAAAGTTCCCCCATCTTTACTCTGTGAGGTAAACACCAATGCCAGGCTGACATGTCTTGGAGTATGGCTAGACAGAGTGCCAGACATGAAAGCAAGTCTTCCTCCAGTTGCAGAGCCTGCTGTAAGTAAAATCAGTCCAAAATCAGCAAAAAGGAATCTGGAGACTTAGTGCAGGAAGAAGAAAAACAGTCAAAACCTAACACAAAAAAATGTGAGTTAACTGGTGATAGTAATAAACAAACAAAAGGAAATAACCTGGTATCGACCAAGAAAAGGAAAATGGTATAGAAATATTGGAAAAGAAGAGAAAAAAGAAGAAAATATAAATGATGTCCTGAATCCCAGATACCATCTACGAGAACTCCTTTTAGATGGAATCATTATTTTCAAATATACCTAAATATTTTTTTCTGAGTAAAAGCAAGGAATTTCTTTTAGAGGAAAAATTTAAAAGCACTTTCAAGTGTATTTTTAAAAAATTTTAACAGTGGTGTCAGATACGGTGGAACACACCTATAATCCCGCACTTTGGGAGGCAGAAGTGAGAAGATTGCCTGAGCCCGTGGATTCAAGACCAGCCTGGGCTATATGGTGAGACCTCATCTCTACAATAAATCAAAAAATTAGCTGGACATGGTGGCACATGCCTGTAGTTCTAGCTACCTGGAAGTCTGAAGTGGAAGGATTTCCTGAGCATAGAGGGTTGAGTGTGCCACTGGCCTTCAGCCTGGTTGACAGTGAGACTTCAACTCAAAAAAGAAAAAAAAAGTGGTAAAATTACTTTTGGTAGACTGTTTTATAAATTATATATCGTGGTGATATATGTTAATGTATAATATGTAATTTTTACTTTGTGCAAAACAAAGATCTTTCTCAAAATATTAAAATAATATAAAATCTTGAACACATTCTTTAAAAAAAACAAAACAAACGAACAAACAAAAATAAATGAATAGATAAATAAAATTGGAGAGGTGGCAGGGATGTGGGAAATTGCTTCTCTCTGCTTTCAATTGCACCTGGAACTATCCTGGGTGGGATGGCTTTCCCCCAAGTACTATAATGAGACTTCACATCACCAAAATAGAACCTTTCTTTATAAAATTAGAAACAGGGTGTTTGCAGAAAGAAGGTAGGGGGAGAATGGGTCCTAGCCCATTATATACAAAGATCCTAATATCACCAGATTCTCTGACCAGAATATGCAACCATGAATACATCTGATTGTCATGGCTTAATAAATTGCATTGACACCTGCCACCATATCATCAGCCCCTTTGGCTACCTCATCCTAATTTGTCAACACACTGGGAATTACTGAAAACCGGGGTATATGGAACACTTCCCATTATGCCACTCACCCTGGAAATATCCTCTCTAAACATTTCCAGGGCACAATCTGTTCATCTAACCCTCATCATCATGCCTACAGAACCCATACATATGATGGGACAGTCCCCTGGTAAAACACCAAATGAAAACAGCTGGGGTTACCAAAGATTTTCCTCATGACTGTTCCCACAAGCCTGACAAACTGGAAGGAACCACAGACACTGGGATGCTCTTCCCATTTGGAACCATCGGGGCACCTTCCTTAACTGGAACTGGGTATTAATTTGTATGTGGTAATGGGTTATAGTTGGTTTTACCCTACTGATGGAGAGGTGCTTGCACAATAGTGGCTGCTGTCCCTAATGTGATGATACTCAGTCAGGCTCAAATGGCTTCCCCTGGACAAAAGATTTAGGATCTTTTCTGGCATGATCCCTATGGTGACAATGACATTTCAGAGATTTGGGGTTTCTGTCCTGCACTAACATGCCTAACTATGATATATAACTATGATATAATCTAGGGGGCCATGTCCATGACAACATAACTTTACAAAAACCTGGAATAGAACACTCAATTATCAGAGGTTTCTTTTGGTTTGCTGGGATACCCCTACTAGAAAGATCTATTTTAAAACTGACTCTCACAGTGCAACAAGGATGGAAAGCCACAGTAGCTGCTATCGAGAATCAACACATGTCCATTAACTCACTAGCTACTGTGGTCCTACAGAACTGTTGAGTATTGGATGTGCCCTGGGAGAATGCAAAGGAACATGCGTATTCTTTTTTTTTCCCTTTGAGTTGGAGTCTCACTCTGTCACCCAGGCTGGAGTGCAGTGGCATGCTCAAGGCCACCACAGCCTGTACTTGTTGGACTCAGGTGATCCTTCCACCTCAGCCTTCCAAATAGCTGGAATTACAGGCATGCACTAGAAAATGCGCATTCTTAAATGAAACTTCTTGTTTTTGGATAAATACCTCCTCCCAGGTAGAAAAAAACCTGTAGGTCACAAAAAATATCAAAATTATTGATACTTTACAGGTGGGCTCAGGCCCTAGTGGGCTACAATCCTTCCTATCCTCTGTGGATCTTTCCCTTGATATCTCCTTTTTTTGGTATTCATATTTGGTCCATGCATAATTAATCCCCCATGTAAAATTTGTTTCTTCTCACCTAGAGGCAATACAATTCCAGATGGTCATGCAGATGGAGCCTCAAATAGTAACTCTTTCTTTCTAGGGACCTTTAGATCGTTCTCTGGAGGGTCCCTAGCTGCCATTCTCAAATGATGCCCATGATCAGCAGGAAGTAGCCAGATTGGTCACTGCCCCTACTCCCTAATGGCAGTTAGAGTCACTATTCTAGGATAATGAGAAAGGAGGAAGAAACTGACCAGGCCGATAGGGAGGGTCCCTGGTAAAGCCTCCTCAAACCAAGAACAGTCTGACACCTGAAGAACCAAGCTGCAAGTTCCAGATAAAATCCATGATCAGAATGAAAGCTCCCATCCCTTTTTGGCATGCTCTCTCCCGACTGGCCCTCATTCTATTCTCTCCCAATTGGTCTCTTACACCACTATACCTCTTTTGGATGGTACATTTTCAAGCCTACCCACCAACCAACTGGCACACAATTCCCCCTTTCGAGTCCATAAAAATCCCTGAACTCAGCCTCATCACTGGCAACCCTCTTTCGGAGTCCCCTCTTGCTACCAAGAGCTTTCCTTTTGCTTAATGAACTCTGACTTACTCTTCAGTGACCACGCTCTTTATTCTTCTTGGTAGTGAGACAAGAACCTGGAACTTGCCAAACTGACAGAGCAGTAACAACACGAACTTGGAAAGCATTTAGATCTATTTACTTAATTCATGAGTACATATTAACTTATAAGCCAATTTTGTAGCACACTAGACAAAAAATATAGCATACACCTACATGCAAACATATTCAAACATACATACATGCACACAAAGATTTAACAGTCTTTACCTCCGAACTCTTCGAACTCCAGCCATGAAACAGCAACAAACTCACCATTTTACAAAAGACATCCAATTCCAAATTATATTTCTGACAAAATTGGAACCTGTTTGCATGGCTAACCTTCATTTGCCCTGATAGTCCAATAACGGCTGTGGAACAAAACTCGGCAAAGCAGTTTCCACAGCAGTTTAGTTTTTAAAACCTTTTATTTCCTTCAGTTTTAAATAAGTTTTTAATATTTACATTTTAGTTAGAACAGGTTGAACTGTATTAAAAAAAACCCCAAATTTTCATTTAACCTTTAAGTAGCAAGCTTATATTAACAGCAATTGCTCAGTTACTAGCAAATTCAAAGCAAGCAGAAAAGAAAGAGAGACATATATAGAGCTTAGAAGCCTCTATTTAACCCTATAGTTGTAGGTTAACTATTTGAGCCCTGACATTTCCTAGTTATAGTTTTCCCTTTAGCTTTAAAATGCACATAACCTTAGGCTTTAATATTTAACCAGTTGGAGTTTCAGAAAACCTGGCATGCTTTTGAACTTTTTTTAAAAGACTAACAGCAAAACAAAGATATCAAATGAAAGTACATACATGAACAACATGCACTAGTAAAGTTTTTCAAGATATAGTGACCAAAACTCTGGGGATACAAATACAAACACCAAAGGATAACCGATAAGCAATCCTTAAGGAAGAGAAGATGCACATCAACCAAATTTGCAAAAATATGACACGTCTCAAAATCAAGCCAGCAAGCTTTCAAATACAAACACAAGGATATTCCCAAAACACTAATGGGTCAGTTCAGCATTCCTCTGGTATCTGGGATTGGTTTCCGCAGCTGTTTCCCCGATTAGGGCATGTGTTAATGATCACTTTAGCCTTTGTCTTTGGATCTTGCTTAGTAAACCTCTTGACTAAATTTGTTCCTTCTGGCATAGAGGCTGTGCAATTATAAATAGTGCTGCAGCAAGGCTTCTGTCCCTTCCCAGATTCAGAAGATGCCATGTCTCCTTTGGATCAGATAAAATGAGAATTCTGTGGTTCCCAAATAGGCAGGGTAAATACCCCTCTTCAGCAGAAAGAAGCTGCAGATGAATGACCCCCCTGCACCTCTGCATCCTATAAAGATTTATGAGGATCATGTCTCTCAGGGGAAAAATGAAGCAGTGAGACAGAAGGGGAAAAAATGGATAGGCAGACAAATTAGGGAGGGTCCCCAGTAAAAACTTCCACTGCAAGCCCCACCTACCCGAGTGAGAACACCTATTCCTTGGTCTGTGGACTTCCCCTTTTGAGCACTTCTTTCTTATTGGTGCATTTTTCGAGCTTGCCCCACCAACCAATCAGCATGCTCTCAAGACTATATAAACCCCTATCCTCAGCCACATTGCCAGCAACCCACTTCCAGGTCCCCTCTTGCCGCCAAGTGTTCCTCTATCTTCTAATAAACTCCAACCTGCTCACTCTCCTGTGTCTACACTGCTTATTCTTCTCGGGTGTGAGATAAGAACACTGAATCTGCTAAACTGGAAGAACTATAAACACATCTCTGGAGCTTGGGTTGCTGGTCTGCTGAGTTGAGAGAGCTGCAACACTACTTGGGGGCTTGGCTCACTGGCCCACTGAATTGAGAGAGTGGTAACACTCCTTGGGGCTCCACAGCTGCTGACCTCTTTGAGTGTTGGGCGCTACCACATTCCCTTCTCCAGATGCTATTACGTCCTCAGCCACCTCGTGGATCTCAGGCTGACAGTAAAGCGCCAGTAACTGCAAGTTGGGAAGCCTGATTCTCCTGAACAAGAAAAAACTGTATCAGCAGGATATAGGATGGCTCGTGGAAGGCAACCTCACAGACAAGAAGCCATGGGAACAGAATAGAAAGTATACAATTGCTGCGTTAATCAACCTCCAAGGACAGAATATATGCAGGAAGGAAACCATTGACTGAAACATCAATTAACCTGCCAGGACACAACATTAGCAGCATCTCTTCCTAAAACAAGATAACAAAGCCATAAAACTCACCAAGGAAATAACCCAGGTGTGGCACATGTGCACAAAGGACTCTCTGAACTTCCTGGAAGCCATCCGTGCAATAAAGATAGTTAAGGCTCATGCATATGGACTGTGTCTCATACATACAATTAAAATTATGGGATAGTGGGCAGAGACATGCACAGTAACCTGAAATGATGTACATTTAACCCCAGAAACACTAGTCAAAATGTTTTCTTTTTGTGTGCTTTGCAAAATTAGAGCCCATTTTTCCACCGAACAGAATATAAAAGGTCCAAACTTTGTTTAACTCGAGGCTCTTAAGCTACTCTCAAGCTCAAGCTCGTTCCAGTCTTTGGAATGTACTATCCCTGTTGCTTTTGCTAAATAAACTACTCTTTGCTTTTAGTCTGTCAGTCTCATCCAATTCGTTGTTCATGGTACCAAGAACCTGGTCACCACCAATGGATAGTCAATCACTCTACAACATTCTGATTCCTGGGAGACAGAAAACAATGAGACTTTGCTCCCTCATCAAGTACTTCAGCTCTTCTGACAGATCCCAGAGGTGCCCTCTGACTTAAAAACTAGGGTCACTCACTTCTGGTCCATCCTACAAATCAACAACGCTGGACACACCCCATGCTGCTCGCCAGAAAGCAGGGCATGCAGGGCAAAGAAACGTCTCACCTCAAATACAAGACCCAATACAGAGAGATACAGAAGAGAAATCTGTTGAGTGGATCTAGAGTAAAGCTCTCTCTCTTAGATAAAGTCATACCTAAGATAAATGAACCAATAACTCTCTAGCCCATTTCCCTGGTGCCCCCAGCCCCTTCCC
>NW_007156920.1:0-638 GCF_000164805.1 Carlito syrichta | reverse complement strand
AAAAATCACACATTCTAAAATAAATGTAAGGATTATTAGAAATATAGTCAGCACATTAAGATATTACATCATGATCACGTACCCTTTATGCCAGGAATAAAATGAGATTCCACTTTTGGGAATCCATCAATACTATTACTTACATTAAGAGAATCAACAGGGGGCTGGGCACGGTGGCTCAAATCTGTAATCCTAGCAATTTGGGAGACCAAGGAAAGGATTGCCTGACCTCAGGGCCTGGAGACCAGCCTAGGTAACTTTGTGAGACTTCCTTTATAAAATAAATAACAAACTAAGCTAGGTGTGGTAGCATGCACCTGTATTTCCAGCAACTTGGAAGACTGAGGTGAAAAGATTGCCATAGCCCAGCAGATCGAGACTGCAATGGCCATGAGCGTCCCTTTGCACTCCAGTCTGGGCAACAGATTGAGACTCCAAAAAAAAAAACACAAAACAACAGCGATTAAAAAAAATCATTATCATGTTACTAAACTTGAAGACATATTATGACACTTCTGAGCAAAATTAATTTTACAAAAGTCAATTAGTTAGAAAGTAGTGTAAAGTATTTTCTACAATACATGAAAAATAGTACAAAGTACAAAATACATTATATGCTCTGGCAGGAAGATTCAACA
>NW_007156919.1:0-973 GCF_000164805.1 Carlito syrichta | reverse complement strand
AAAGACAAGGGCGAGTCACTGGTGCACCCATCACAAATGGAACCTAGTCACTTGGGCACCAATCACAAAGCAGGTCTTGTTGTGGGGCACCCATTACAGAAGACGATTAGTTACTGAACCTCCTATTACAGAGGATGACTAGTACCTGGGCACCCACTTTGGAGGTGGGCCAGTGCTTGGGACTCTCATTACAGATGTGGGGTAGTCTCTGTGCTACTCATTATGGAGGAGACACAGTCACTGGCAATCTCATTTCAGAGGCAGGCTAGTCACTCAGGCATCTATTATAGATGGGACCCCATCACTGGTGCACCCCAAACAGAAGAAGGCTAATCACTGAGGCACCAATCACAGAAGAGAGTCGGTCACTGGGATCACCATCACAGAGATGGACCAGTCTCTGGAATACCTAGCTCAGAGGAAAGCTGGTCACTGGGGCACCCATCACAGAAGAGGGCAGTCACCGGGGCACCCATCAAAGAAAATAGACTGTTCATTCAGACTATTCGAGTCCTGGTGTGAGTGAGTGTATGGAAAATTTGGTATTCGTGTCAGTGAGTGTGTGGGAGTGTGAGGGACTGACTGAATAAGGCCTCAGAAGAAAGCTGCCAGGGTTCTCTGGGTGCAGCAGTTGGTACTGCAGCTGCTTGGCTTGAATCATAATGACTGCTGGGATGCAGAAGCTGTGTACCATTATTTCCCCTTGTTTTATAAACCAAAACCTTCCTGGGAAGGAGATGCTGGGAGAGGCTGACTAAATGGGTGCTCATGTGCAAGTGACCAGGGCTCTCCTGGTGAAGCAGCTGGTGCTGCAGCTGCTCTGCTTGGTCCCTAGCTCTTCCTGGGCCACAGAAGCTGAGCATTTTTATTTAACGAACCAAAATTTTTCTGCAACAAAGGTACAGGGAAAGAATGCTGTTTCTAGACTCTGCCTCACCACTGTAGTGGAAGAGACTGCTGGGCCCCAGGCTTT
>NW_007156918.1:0-412 GCF_000164805.1 Carlito syrichta | reverse complement strand
GTCCTTCTCTCTCCAGCCAGAGTCCAGTCCAGCCACTTTGGGAGAAATCCCCATCCAGATACCACCACAGCTTCATTGCTTTGCCAGGGGTCGCGGGATGAGGCTTCCTGGGAATGTCAACATCATTGACGCCTTCATTGTGGAGGTGGATTTTGAAACATGAGGGAGAGTAATTATGGGGTCATTTGGAATTTGCTAAGAGCAAAGGAAAATCCCACTCCAAGGCATGTGTCAAGTGGGCTTTTTTTTTTTTGAGTTGGAGTTTCACTCTATTGTCTAGGATAGGGGGCAGGGGCACAATCACGGCCCCTGCAGTCTTGATCTGCGGGACTCTGACGATCCTTCTGCCTCGGCCTTCCAAGTAGCTGGAACTACAGGCATGCGCTCCAATGACTGGATAATTTTTGATTTA
>NW_007156917.1:0-436 GCF_000164805.1 Carlito syrichta | reverse complement strand
TGATGGCCCTGCCCAATGAGTTTGTTTCAACTATTTTTTGTTCTTCATGTGATATTCAGTGGGTCTACCGGACACTTCTCCCTATATAGCCTCCTCTGTTCTCTTCATCTATACTGCTTATTTGCCATGAAGTGTTCTCACAATGAATGTAAGAACTGCTGTATTAAAAATGTTTTCTTGTGGCTGAGATTCATGGGAAGGCACAGTAGCTAAGAATCCTGTTGGAGGTAGGGTAAATCCTCAGATCCCAGTGAAGGTTGTAAATATGTCTCTTTTTAAAATTTTTTGAGTTGGAGTCTCTCTCCTAGCCTGGGACTTGAGAGTGAAAGTCCTATTCAAAAAAAATAATAAATATGTATGTCTTTTTTTTTTTTGAGTTGGAGTCTCACTCTGTCACCCAGACTGGAGTGCAGTGGCCACTCCCGGCCACCGCAGT
>NW_007156916.1:0-752 GCF_000164805.1 Carlito syrichta | reverse complement strand
GAAGGAAGGAAGGAAAAAAGAAATCCATTCACCTACAAACTTTCTCCCCTCAGTCTTTCCCCCTGGCAGCCTCCACATGTGAGGGTGCCCCAAGCTCGGCACTTTTCAACGCCATCCCCCTCAAATGGCTGCCACCACTTTGGTGTGGGAGTTACAATGCTCCCTGGCTGGATTACTACTGGTTCTCTTCACCAATGTGTGAAATGTGCCCCAGGCAGGCCGACACTCCAACCTGGCAATTAGAACCTTCATCAAGAAATCTGAGGGACACATCCTTCACCTGGGGACATTTCTTCCCCACAATACCATTTTTCTTGTCTCTAAAGCCAGTCATCCATGCGCAGTTGAGAATCTGTGTATGATTCTCATGTTTTTAGAGACAGTGTCTGGCTCTGTGGCCCAGGCTGGTGTTCGGGGACATGACCGTCGTTCAACACTAACCTCAAAATCACAGGCTCTGGTGGTCCTCCTGGCCAGCCTACAGAGTAGCCAGGATGATGGGCACTTCGACCCTAGACACCCTGTTTGGATGGATGCAGAAACAGGCTCTCCCTTGGTGGCCCATGCTGGCCTTTGGCTCCTGGGCTTCAGTCATCCTCCAGCCTCGGACTCCCAGAGCGCTGGAATTCCAAACGTAGTTCACCGCGCCAGGCCTTCTTGTTCGTTTTCAATGAAGGATCATGGCTGGGATATGGGATCAGCCTCGTCATCCCTGCACTTTGGTAGGCTGAGGCAGTGGACAGCCGAACCTG
>NW_007156915.1:0-667 GCF_000164805.1 Carlito syrichta | reverse complement strand
TAAGTCAACTTGATGGCCAGTTTACTAGCTGGGTCATTACCTAGTTAAGTCAGCTGTCTAGCCAGTTAGATAGCTTGCTATGTAACCAAGTTAAGTCACCTCACTAGCCAGCTTCTTACCTATGTACCTAGGTAGATAAGTCAGCTTGCAAGACAGCGAGATACGTAGCTAGTTAGATAGTGAAGTCAGTTGGCTATCCAGCTGACTAGCTAGGTACCTAGGCAGTTGAGTCAGCCTGCTAGTCAGCAGGCTAGCTAGTTAAGTCATCTATTTAAGTCAGCTGACTAGACAGATGGCCAGCTAGGTAGCTTGATAATTTAGTCAGCTGGCTAGACAGAAGGCTAGTTAGTTAAGTCACTTAGTTTAGTCAGCTGGCTAATCATCTGGCTAGCTATATAGCAAGCTAGTTCATTCAGCTGACTAGCAAGCAGGCCAGGTATTTAAGTCAGCTAGTTGTCAGCTGGCTAGCTAGCTGGCTAGCTAGGTAGTGAGTTACTTATGTCAGTTGGCTATCCAGCTGGCAAGCTAATTAATCAGCTAGCTAATTATGTCAGCTGTCTAGATAGTTGGATAACTAGTTAATTCAGCTGGTTGAGTCAGCTGGCTAGCCAGCTGGCTAGCAGGATAATTCAATTAGTTATGTCAGCTGGCTAGCAGGCTAGCTAGG
>NW_007156914.1:0-706 GCF_000164805.1 Carlito syrichta | reverse complement strand
CGAATAGAAGGGAGAGGAATGGGATGGAAATATAGAGGAATCCAACGGTAATTAATGGAAAGGAAATTAAAAATGGAAAGGAATACAGAGTAATGGAATGGGAAAGAATGAAATGTAGAGAAAAGGAAGAGGATGGAATGCAGAAGAGCGGAATGGAATGGAAAAAAATGGAAAATAATGAAGAGGAATGGAATGGAATAGTGGAGAGTAGTGGAAAGGAGAGAAATGGAATGGAAAGTAATGGAGAGGAATGGTATAGAATGTAATGGCTGGAAATGAAATGTAATGGAGATGAAAAGAATGGAGAATAACAGAATGGAGAGGAATAGAATGGAGAAGAATAGAATAGAGAGAATTGGAGTAGAAAATAATAGAATCCAATGAAATGGAAGGTAAAGGAGTGGACTGGAATGGAATGCAGTGGTATGGAATGGAGAGGCATGGAATAGAGAAAAATGAAATGGAATGGAATAGAATGGAGAGGAATGGAATGCAGTAGAGTGGATGGAATGGAATGGAGAGGAATGGAATGGAGAGGAATTAAAGGGAAAAATGGAATAAAATGCAGTGAAATGGAATGCAGAGGAATGGAATGGAGGGAAAGGAAGTGGAATGGAATGGAATCAATGGAATGGAGAGGAATGGAATGAAAGGAATGTAATAAAGTGTAAAGGAATTGAATGGAAGCAAGAGAAATGGAAAGGAA
>NW_007156913.1:0-751 GCF_000164805.1 Carlito syrichta | reverse complement strand
GAAATGGAAAGGAAAGGATTGGAATGATATAGAAAGGAAGGGAATGGAATGCCAGAGGAAATGAATGGAATGCTGAGGAAAAGAATACAGAGGAAAGAATGGAGTGGAATGGAATGGAGTGGAATTGAGAGACATGGAATGGATAAGAATGGAATGGAGAGAAATGGAATGGAGAGGAATGGAATTCAATGGAATTGATGGGAGAGTAATGGAGACGAATGGAATTGAATGAAGTGCAATGGAATGAAGGGGAATGGAATGGAGAGGAATAGGATAGATTGGAGAGGAATGGAAATGATTGGAATGGAATGTTATCGAGAGAAATGGAATGTAATGCTGAGGAATGTAATGGAATGTAGTACAGTGGAATGCATCGAAATGGAGAGGAAAGAATGGAGTGGAATGGAATGCAGTGTAATGAAATGTAATAGAAGGTAGAGGATTAGAAAGGAAAGGAATGGAATGGAACAGAAAGATTGCAATAGAATACAGGAATGAAATGGAATGTGGAGGAATGGAATAGAGAGGATTGGAATGGAGTGGAGTGGACTAGAATTTAATGGAATGGAATAGATTCGAATAGAGAAAAATGGATAGGAATGGAGTGGAATAAAACAGAAAGGAAAGAAATGAAATGGAGTTGAAGTAAATGGAATGGAATGGAATAACACATAGTGAAACGGAATGGAGAGGAAGAGAATTGAGTGAAATGAAGAGGAATGGAATGGAATGGAATGGAAAGGAATGGAAT
>NW_007156912.1:0-616 GCF_000164805.1 Carlito syrichta | reverse complement strand
ATGGAGACGAATGGAATTGAATGAAGTGCAATGGAATGAAGGGGAATGGAATGGAGAGGAATAGGATAGATTGGAGAGGAATGGAAATGGTTGGAATGGAATGTTTTCGAGAGAAATGGAATGTAATGCTGAGGAATGTAATGGAATGTAGTATAGTGGAATGCATCGAAATGGAGAGGAAAGAATGGAGTGGAATGGAATGCAGTGTAATGAAATGTAATAGAAGGTAGAGGATTGGAAAGGAAAGGAATGGAATGGAACAGAAAGATTGCAATAGAATACAGGAATGAAATGGAATGTGGAGGAATGGAATAGAGAGGATTGGAATGGAGTGGAGTGGACTAGAATTTAATGGAATGGAATAGATTCGAATAGAGAAAAATGGATAGGAATGGAGTGGAATAAAACAGAAAGGAAAGAAATGAAATGGAGTTGAAGTAAATGGAATGGAATGGAATAACACATAGTGAAACGGAATGGAGAGGAAGAGAATTGAGTGAAATGAAGAGGAATGGAATGGAATGGAATGGAAAGGAATGGAATGCAACGGAGAGGAAGGGAATGGAGAGAAATGCAATAGAGTGGAATGGATTGGACTGTAGAGGAATAGAATGGA
>NW_007156911.1:0-1145 GCF_000164805.1 Carlito syrichta | reverse complement strand
GAATGGCATGAATGGAATGGTTGGAAATGGAATGGAATGGAGATGAGTAAAATTGAAGAGTAATGGAATGGAGACTAATAGAATGGAGACAAATAAAATGGAGAGGAATGGAGTAGAAAGAAATATATTGGAATGGAAAGAAGAAGGAAGGAATGGAAAGGAACAGATTGGGATGGTGTGTAATAAAATGGAAAGGAAAGGAATGGAATGGAGGTCAATTAAGTGGAATGGAGTGGAAGAGAATGGAATAAAAGATAGTGAAATAAAATGGGGAGGAGGAGAATGGAGAGAAATGAAGAGTAATGGAAAGGAAAGGAATGGATTGGAACTTAATGGATTGGAGAGTAATAGTATGGAGAGAAATGGGATGGAGAGAAATGGAATACAGAGAAATCGAAGGGAGAAAAATGGAATGGAATGGACAGCAATGGAATCGAATGGAATGGAATGGTATTGTTAGGAATGAATGGAAAGGATGGAAAGGAATTGAACAGAGTGGAATGCATTAAAATGGAGAGGAATGGAATGGTTAGCAATGGAATGGAACCGAATGGAATGGAAAGGAATAAAGAGGAATGGAATGCAATGGAAAGGAATGGAAAAAAGAGGAATAGAATGGGGAGAAAAGGAATGGAAAAAATTGAAATTGAATGGAGAAGAAAGGAGTGGAAAGGAATAGAAGGGAATGGAGTACATAGGAATGGAATGGAATGGAGGGAGAGGAATAGCATGGAAAGAAATGGAATGGAGAGAAATGGAAAGAAGGAATGGAGTGGAATCGAATGGAAGGGAATGGTATTGAGAGGAATGAATGGAAAGGAATGAAATGGAATAGAGTGGAATGCATTGAAAAGGAGAGGAATGGAATGGATAGGAATGCAATGCAACCGAATGGATTGGAAAGGAATGGAGAGGGATGGAATGGAATGGAAAGGAATGAAATGAAATGATTAGAAGAGGAATAGAATGGAGAGGAATGGAATCGACAGGATTAGACTTGAATGGTGAAGGAAGGATAGGAAAGGAATAGAAGAGAATGTAATGCAGATGAATGGAATGGAATTGAAAGAATTTAATGGAATGGAGAGGAATGGAATGGAGTGAAATGGAATGGAGTAGATTGTAATGGAATGGAGAGGAATGTA
>NW_007156910.1:0-335 GCF_000164805.1 Carlito syrichta | reverse complement strand
ACGGAGTGGAAAAGAATGGACTGGAGAAGAGTGGAATGGAGAGCAATGGAATGGAGTGGATTGGAATGGAATGGAGAGGAATCCAAAGTTAAGGAATGGAAAGGAATTTTAAAAGTTGAAATGGAATATAGAGGAATGGGATGGAAATGAATTAAATGGAGAGGAAAGAAAGGCAATGGAATGCAGAAGAGTGGAAAGGATTGGAAATAAATGAAATATAATGAAGAGAAATGCAATGGGATAGTGGAATGGAATGGAATGGAGAGGAATCCAATGGTAAGAATACAAAGGAATTTAAAAAGTTGGAATGGAATATAGAGGAATGGAATGGAAAT
>NW_007156909.1:0-341 GCF_000164805.1 Carlito syrichta | reverse complement strand
AGAGGATGGAATGGAATGGAATAAAGAGGAATGGAATGGAGAGGAATGGATTGGACTGGAATGAAATGGAGTGGCATGGAATGGAATGGGATAGAATAGAATAGAATGGAGAGGAATGGGATGGAATGGAATTAATACAATGGAATACAGGAATGGAATGGAATGGTGAGGAATGGAATGGAGAGGAATGGAATGGAGCGAAATTGATTGGAATTGAATGGAAACATATGGAATTGAATGGAGAGGAACGGATTGGGATGGTGTGGAATAAAATGGAATGGACAAGAATGAAATGGAAATGAATTAAAGGAATTGAATGGAACGGACTGCAATAAAATATA
>NW_007156908.1:0-460 GCF_000164805.1 Carlito syrichta | reverse complement strand
AGAGGAATAGAATGGAGAGGAATGGAATCGACAGGATTAGACTTGAATGGTGAAGGAAGGATAGGAAAGGAATAGAAGAGAATGTAATGCAGATGAATGGAATGGAATTGAAAGAATTTAATGGAATGGAGAGGAATGGAATGGAGTGAAATGGAATGGAGTAGATTGTAATGGAATGGAGAGGAATGTAATAGAATGGAGATCAATGGAATGTAAAGGAATGGAATGGAGATGAATGGGATAGAGAGGAATGGAATCTAGAGAAATGGAATGGATTGGAATGAAATGGAAAGGAATTGTAAGTAGAGGAATTGAAGTGAAATTCGAGAAATCGGATGAAAGGAACAGAAAGAAATGGAAAGTGATAGAATGGAATTCACTTGCATGTGATGGAGAGGAATGAAATCGAATAAATGGAATTGAGAAGAATGGAATTGAATGGATTGGAATGGAATGGAAT
>NW_007156907.1:0-572 GCF_000164805.1 Carlito syrichta | reverse complement strand
GAGAATGTAATGCAGATGAATGGAATGGAATTGAAAGAATTTAATGGAATGGAGAGGAATGAAATGGAGTGAAATGGAATGGAGTAGATTGTAATGGAATGGAGAGGAATGTAATAGAATGGAGATTAATGGAATGTAAAGGAATGGAATGGAGATGAATGGGATAGTGAGGAATGGAATCTAGAGAAATGAAATGGATTGGAATGAAATGGAAAGGAATTGTAGGTAGAGGAACTGAAGTGAAATTCGAGAAATCGGATGAAAGGAACAGAGAGAAATGGAAAGTGATAGAATGGAATTCACATGCATGTGATGGAGAGGAATGAAATCGAATAAATGGAATTGAGAAGAATGGAATTGAATGGATTGGAATGGAATGGAATTTAGAGGAAAGGAATGGAGTGGAGAGGTATGGAATGAAGTGGTATGCAATGGAGAGGAATGGATTGGACAGGAATGAAATGGAGTGGAATGGAATAGGATAGAATGAAATGGATAGGAAAGGTATGAAATTGAAAGAATGCGCCAGAATACAGGAACGGAATGGAATGATCTGGAATGGAATGGAGTAA
>NW_007156906.1:0-355 GCF_000164805.1 Carlito syrichta | reverse complement strand
GAATTAAGTGGAATAGAATGGAATAAATATAGTGAAATGGAATAGAGAGGAATGGAATGGTATTAAATGAAGAGGAATGGAAAGGAAAGGGATGGAATGGAATGGATAAAAGAGGAATAGAATGGAAAGAAATGGAATGGAGTGAAATGGAATAGAGAGAAATGGAAAGGAGAGGATTGGAATGGAAATGAATGGAGTGCAATCGTATTGAGAGGAAAGAAGGAAAAGTCATGGAATGGAATAGAGTTGAATGCATTGAAATGGAGAGGAATGGAATGGAACAGAAAGGAATGGAAAGGAATGTATAGGAATGGAATGGAATGGAAAGGAATGAAATGGAATGGAAAGAAGAGGA
>NW_007156905.1:1974-2337 GCF_000164805.1 Carlito syrichta | reverse complement strand
ATTCCATTCCTCCACATTCCATTCCATTCCATTCCTGTATTCCATTGCATTCTTTCCATTTAACTCCATTCTATTCCTTTTCATTCCTCTACCTTCAATTTGATTTCACTACAATTTATTCCATTCCTCTACATTCCTTTACACTCCATTTCGTTGCATTCCACTACACTAAATTCCATTATATTCCTCAGCATTACATTCCATTTCTCTAGATACCATTCCATTCCAATAGATTCCATTCCTCTCCATTCCATCCCATTCCGATCCACTCCAATCCTCTTCTGTCCACTGCACTCCATTCTATTCCATTCTTCTCCATTCCTCTCCCACCAATTCCATTGCATTCCATTTCTCCTTTCCATT
>NW_007156905.1:0-342 GCF_000164805.1 Carlito syrichta | reverse complement strand
TTCCTCTCCATTCCATTAATCTTCATTCAATTCCATTCCATTCCTCTGCATTCCATTCTCCTCTATTCCTTTCCAATCCTTTTTGCGCCAATACTTTCCATGTCATTCCTCTCCATTCTAATCCTCTTCTTTCCATTCCATTTCATTCCTTTCCATTCCATTCCATTCCTATACATTCCTTTCCATTCCTTTCTGTTCCATTCCATTCCTCTCCATTTCAATGCATTCAACTCTATTCCATTCCATGATTTTTCCTTCTTTCCTCTCAATACGATTGCACTCCATTCATTTCCATTCCAATCCTCTCCTTTCCATTTCTCTCTATTCCATTTCACTCCATTC
>NW_007156904.1:0-509 GCF_000164805.1 Carlito syrichta | reverse complement strand
GGAAAGAGATGGAATGAAATTTAGAGGAATGTGATGGAGAGGAATGAAATGGAAAAAATCAATTTGAGAAGAATGGAGAGGAATAGAATCTAAAGAAATGGAATGAAGAGAAATGGAATGAAGAGAAATGGAAACGAGAGAAAAGGATAAAAGAGGAATAGAATGGATGCAAATGGAATGAAACGGTATTTAGAGGATGAATGGAATGGAATGGACTGGAATAGAGTAAAATGCATTGAAATGGAGATGAATGGAATAGATAGGAATGGAATAGAACCTAACGGAATGGAAAGGAATGGAGAGGAATGGAATGGAATGTAAAGGAATGAAATGAACTTGAAAGAAGAGAAATAGAATGGAACGGATTGGAATGGAAAGGATTGGAATTGAATGGCAAAGAAAGGATTGGAAAAGAATAGAAGGGAATGGAATGCAGAGGAATGGAATGAAATTGAATAAAGATTAATGCAATGGAGAGGAATGGAATGGAGTAGAATGGAATGGAATGG
>NW_007156903.1:0-379 GCF_000164805.1 Carlito syrichta | reverse complement strand
GGAATAGAACCTAACGGAATGGAAAGGAATGGAGAGGAATGGAATGGAATGTAAAGGAATGAAATGAACTTGAAAGAAGAGAAATAGAATGGAATGGATTGGAATGGAAAGGATTGGAATTGAATGGCAAAGAAAGGATTGGAAAGGAATAGAAGGGAATGGAATGCAGAGGAATGGAATGGATTTGAATGAAGATTAATGCAATGGAGAGGAATGGAATGTAGTAGAATGGAATGGAATGGAGGGGAATGTAATAGATTGTCAATTAATGGAATGTAAAGGAATGGAATGGATAGGAATGGAATAGAAAGAAATGGTGTCTAGAGAAATGTAATGGGTTGGAATGGAATGGAAAGGAATTGTAGGTAGAGGAATTGAA
>NW_007156902.1:0-366 GCF_000164805.1 Carlito syrichta | reverse complement strand
TAGAATGGAAAGAATGCAATTGAATACAGGAATGGAGTGGAATGGTGGGGAATGGAATGGAGAGGAATGGATTGGAGTTGAATTTAATGATATGGATTCGAATGGAGAGGAATGTATTGGGATGGTGTGGAATGAAATGGAATGGAGAGGAATGGAATGGAGATGAATGAAGGAGAATGGAGTGGAACAGAATGGAATAAAATATAGTGAAATGGAATGCAGAGGAGGTGAATGGAGTGACATGAAGAATAATGGAAACAAAAGGAATGGATTGGAATTGAATGGATTGGAGAGGAATAGAATGGAGAGAAATAGAATGGAGAAAAATGGAAGAAAGAAATGGAAAGGAGAGGAATGAAATGGAAT
>NW_007156901.1:0-674 GCF_000164805.1 Carlito syrichta | reverse complement strand
TGAAGGAGAATGGAGTGGAACAGAATGGAATAAAATATAGCGAAATGGAATGCAGAGGAGGTGAATGGTGTGACATGAAGAATAATGGAAACAAAAGGAATGGATTGGAATTGAATGGATTGGAGAGGAATAGAATGGAGAGAAATAGAATGGAGAAAAATGGAAGAAAGAAATGGAAAGGAGAGGAATGGAATGGAATGGACAGGAAAGGAACCGAATGGAATGGAAGGGTATCTAGTGGAATGAACGGAAAGTAATGGAAAGAAATGGAATAGAGAGGAATGCATTGAAAGGGAAAGGAATGGAATGGATAGGAACGGAATGGAACTGAATGAAATGGAAAAGAATGGAGAGGAATAGAATGCAATCGAAAGGAATGGAAAGCAGAGGAATAGAATGGAGAGGAATGGAATGGAAAAGATTGAAATTCAATGGAGAAGATAGGAGTGGAAAAGAATAGAAGGGAATAGAACCCAGAGGAATGGAATGGCATGGAATGAATTCGAATGAAGATTAATGGAATGGAGGAGAATGGAATGGAGTGAAATAGAATGTTGAAGAATGGAATGAAAGGGAATTGATTGAAGAGCAATGGATACCGTCGGAATGGAATGGAGTGTAAAGGAATAAAGATGAAAGTAATGGTGAGGAATGGAATAGAGAGAAATTGAATG
>NW_007156900.1:0-396 GCF_000164805.1 Carlito syrichta | reverse complement strand
AGAAATAGAATGCAATGAAGAGGAAGGGAATGGAGAACAGTGGAATGGAAGAGAAAGCAATGGAGAGCAAAGGAATGGAATGGAATGGAGAGGAATGGAATGGAATGAAGAGGAATGGTGAGGATTGGAATTGAATGGAATGGAATAGAAAGTAATGGAATAAAACAGAAAGACAGGAATGGAGAGTAATGGAATGAATTGGAAGTTAATGGAGAAGAATGATACGGAGAGTAATGACATGGAATTGGGAGGAATGAAATGAAGTAGAATGGCCTGGAATGGAATGGAGTGGAATGGGGTGGAGAGGAATGGAATAGAGAGGAATGCAATAGAAAATAAAGGAAAATTGACGAAAGGAATGGATTAGAATGTAGTGGAATGGAATGGAATGGACAA
>NW_007156899.1:0-508 GCF_000164805.1 Carlito syrichta | reverse complement strand
ATGGAATCTAGAGAAATAGGAGGGATTATATTGGAAAGGAAAGGAATTGCAGGAAGAAGAAATAAAGGGAAATTCGAAGAATCAAATGATAAAGAATGGAAAGTAATGAAAAGTGATGGAATGGAAATTAAAGTAATGTGATGGAGAGGAATGGAATGAAAAAATCGAATTGAAAAGAATGGAATGGAATGGAATAGAATGGAATGGAGAGGAATTGGATGGAGTGGAAAGAATGCAATGGAATGGAATGGTGATGAATGGATTGGAGAGGAATGGAATGGAGTGGAATGGATTGGAATTCCCTGGAACGGTAAGGAATCGAATGGAGAGGAATGGATTGGTATTGTGTGGAATAAAATGGAATGGAGAAGAATTAAATGGAGATCAATTAAATGGAATGGAATGGAATGAATTAAATACACTGAAATGGAATGGAGAGGAATGGAATGGAGTGAAATGAAGATGAATGGAAAGGAAAAGAATGGAATGGAATGGAATGGAATGGATT
>NW_007156898.1:0-534 GCF_000164805.1 Carlito syrichta | reverse complement strand
GATTGGAATTCCCTGGAACGGTAAGGAATCGAATGGAGAGGAATGGATTGGTATTGTGTGGAATAAAATGGAATGGAGAAGAATTAAATGGAGATCAATTAAATCGAATGGAATGGAATGAATTAAATACACTGGAATGGAATGGAGAGGAATGGAACGGAGTGAAATGAAGATGAATGGAAAGGAAAAGAATGGAATGGAATAGAATGGAATGGATTGGAGAGGAATAGAATGGAAAGAAATGGAAGGGAGAGAAATGGAAGGGAGAGAAATAGAAAGAAGAGGACTGGAATGGATTCGAATGGAATGGCATGGTATTGAGAGGAATAAATGGAAAGGAAGAGAGTGGAAAACATTGAAGTGAAGAGGACTGGAATGAATAGGAATGGATTGGAACCGAATGGAATGGAAAAGAATGGAGAGGAATGGAATGGAATGGAACGCAATGGAATGGAATGGAAAGAAGAGGAATAGGATGGAGCGAAATGGAATGGAAAGGATATGAATTGAATGGTGAATAAAGGATTGGAAAGG
>NW_007156897.1:0-789 GCF_000164805.1 Carlito syrichta | reverse complement strand
CAATGGAATACAGGAATGGAATGGAATAGTGAGGAATGGAATGAGAGAATGGAATGAAGGGGAATTGTTTGGAGTTGAATGGAATGGTATGGAATCAAATGGAAAGGAACGGATTGGGATGGGGTGGAATAAAGTGGAATGGAGAGGAATGGAATGGAGATGAATTTAAAATGGAATGGAACACAGTGGAATAAAATATAGTGAAAAGGAATGGAGAGGAGCAGAATGGAGTGAAATGAAGAGTTATGGAAAGGAAAGGAATGGATTGGAATTGAATGGATTGGAGAGGGATACAATGGAGATAAATGGAATGGAGAGCTGGAATACAGAAATGGAAAGTGGAGGAATGAAATGGAATGGACAGGAATGGAATCAAATGGAATGGAATGGTATCGACAGGAATGAATGGAAAGGAATGGAATAGAGTGAAACCTATAGAAATGGAGAGTAATGGAATGGATAGGAATGGAATGGAACCGAATGGAATGGAAAGGAATGGAGAGGAGAGGTTGCAATGGAAATGAATGGAAAGAAGAGGAATTAAATGGAGAAGAGTGGAAAGGAAAGGACTGAAACTGAATGGAGAAGAAAGGAGTGGGAAGTAATAGAAATGAACGGAATGCAGAAGAATGGAATGGAATGGAATGCATTCAAAGAAGTCTAATGGAATGGACAGGAATGGAATGGAGTGTAATAGAATGGTGAAGAATGGAATGGAAGGGAATTTCTTGAAGAACAATGGAGACGAATGGAATGGAATGGAGTGCAATGGAATAAAGATGAAAGGAA
>NW_007156896.1:0-410 GCF_000164805.1 Carlito syrichta | reverse complement strand
TGTGAGGAATGGAATGGATTGGTTAGGAATGGAATGGAGAGGAATGGAATGCAGTGGAATAGAATCCAATCTGGACTAATCCATTGGTAAGGAATTGGAAAAGATTGAATGGAATTTTGAGGAATGGAAACGAATGTAATGGAGAGTAAATTAAAGGAATGGAATTCAGAAGAGTTGAATGGAATGCAGAGATATAGAAGTAATGGAGAGGAAGGCAATGGAGAAGAGTGGTATGGAATGGAATGCAATGGAGAGCACAGTAGTGGAATGGAATGGAGAGGAACGGGATGGAATGGAGAGGAATGCCATCAATTGAAATGGAATGGTATTGAGAAGAATGTAATGTAATTCTGAGGAATGTAATGTAATGCAGTATAGTGGAATGTAATGAAATGGAGAGGAAAAGAATG
>NW_007156895.1:0-687 GCF_000164805.1 Carlito syrichta | reverse complement strand
AAAATGGAATGGAGTGGAATAGAATCAAATATAGACGAATCCAATAGTAAGGAGAAAGAATTGAAAAAGATTGAAAGAAATGTAGAAGAATGGAATAGAAAAGAAGGCAATGGATATAACAGGAAGGGAATGGAATGCAGAAGGGAGACAAATGGAATTTACCGAGTTGAAGGGAATGGAGAACAGTGAAATGGAAGGGAAAGCAATCGAGAGTCATGAAATGTAATGGAATGGAGAGGAATTGAATGGAATGGTGAGGAATGGTGAGGATTGGAGTTGAATGGAATGGAATAGAGAGTAATGGAATAAAATGGAAAGGGTAGGAATGGTGGGGAATGAAATGATTGGAACTTAAAGGAGAAGAATGGCATGGAATTGGGATGAATGGAATTAAGTAGAATGGCATGAAATGGAATGGAGAATAAAGGAATAGAGAGGAATGGAATAGAAAAGAAAGGAAAGTTGACAAAAATAATTGAATGTATTATAGTGGATGGGAATGGAATTGACAAAAATGGAATGGGGAGGAAAGGAATACAGCAGAATGGAACGGAAAGCAATGGAGAGGAATGGCATGGAATGGAATGACTGGGAATGGAATGGAATGGAGATGAATAAAATTGAAGGGCAATGGAATGTAGAGGAATACAATGCAAAGAAATAGAATGGAGAGGAATGGAGTAGAAA
>NW_007156894.1:0-444 GCF_000164805.1 Carlito syrichta | reverse complement strand
GAATGGGATGGAATGGAATGGAGAGGAATGGAAAGGAGTGGAATGGAATGGAATGAAGAGGAATGAAATGGAGAGTAATGCATTGGGCTGGAAGTAGATGGAGTGGAATGGAATTGAATGGAATAGAATAGAATGGAATGGAGAGGAAAGGGATGGAATGGAAAGAATGCAATGGAATACAGGAATGGAATGGAATGGTGAGGAACAAAATGTTTAGGAATGGAATGGAGTGGAATGGATTGGAATAAAATGGAGTGGTATGGAATTGAATGGAGAGGAACGGATTGGGTTGGTGTGGAATAAAATAGAATGGAGAAAAAATGAAATGGAGATGAATTAAGTTGGATGGAATGGAACGGAATAAAATATAGGGAAATGGAGTGCAGAGGAAGGGATTGCAGTGAAAAGAAGTGGAATGGTAAGGAAAGGAATGGAATGGAATAG
>NW_007156893.1:0-507 GCF_000164805.1 Carlito syrichta | reverse complement strand
TGGAATAAAATATAGTGAAATGGAATGAAGAGAAGTGGAATGGAGTGAAATGAAGAGTAATGGAAAGGCATAGAATTGATTAGAATTGAAAGGATTGGAGAGGAACAGAATGGAGAGAAGTGGAATGGAAATAAATGGAATAGAGAAAAATGGAAAGGAGAGGAATGGAATGGAATGGACAGGAACGGAATCGAATGGTATCTAGAGGAATGAATGGAAAGGAGTGGAAACGAATGGAATAGATTGGAATGCATTGAAATGGAGTGTAATGGAAAGGATGGGAATGGAATCTAACCGAATGGAATGCAAAGGAATGGGGAGGAAAGAAATGCAATGGAAAGGAAGGGAAAGAAGAGGAATAGAATGGGGAGTAAAGGAATGGAAAGGACTGAAATTGAATGGAGAAGAAAGGAGTGGAAAGGAATAGAAATGAATGGAATGCAGAGGAATGGAATGAAATGCATTCGAACGAAGTTTAATGGAATGGAGAGGAATGGAATGGAGTGT
>NW_007156892.1:0-499 GCF_000164805.1 Carlito syrichta | reverse complement strand
GAATGGACTAGAGAGGAATGGAATGGAGAGTAAAGGAATGTAAAGAGAAGGAATGGAACTTAGAACAATGGAATGGAGAAGAATGTGATGGAGATGAATGGAATGGAAGGGAATGGAGACGAATGAAATGGATTGGAGAGTAATGCAACGGAATGGAAAAGAATGGAATGGAGATGAGTGAATTGAAATGGAATGCAGTGGAGGTGAATGGAATAGAATGGAGATGAATGGAATGGGAGGTAATGCAGAGGAATTAAATTTAATAGAATGGAATGGAGTAAATTGAATTTAATGGAATGGAATGTAAATGGAGAGAAATGAAATGGAGAGGAATGGAATGGAGTGGATTAGAATGGAATGAAATGGAGGAGAATGCAATTGAATGGAGAGGAATGCAATGGTACGGAGAAGAATGGAATGCAGTGGAATGGCGTGGGATGTGATGGAAACGAATGGTATGGATTAGAAAGGAATGGAAAGGAAAAAAATTGGAGTGGAA
>NW_007156891.1:0-8072 GCF_000164805.1 Carlito syrichta | reverse complement strand
CCATAATATTACACAACTTGTATAAAAATACGAGAATATTGTAAGAAGGAATGTAAAGTATGTAACAATTTATCTTGTGTTCATGGGTTTACAGAACTTCATTTTTTTAGATATCAACATTCTCCAAATGCCCTGCGGATTCAATACAACCTTATCAAAACCAGAGTTGATATTTATTTATAGAAATGGACAAGGAGGATATTGAGGGAACCACAGCATTAAGGTTGCAATAATTCACCATAAGATAAAAATTTTAAGAGGGGTCACAGAGAAAAATTATAAATATATACAAAATTTCAGACATGTAACAACTCTAAAGCCTTTCTTCCATGTCTTTTCCTTAAGAAGCTCCTGAACAGACGTGCTCCATTCTAAAATGGTAAACAAGTAAGGAATGCATCACATGCTCCAGAAGGAAGAGAGCCTTTCTAACTGGGATGTATGACCATTACAGTGACAATCATGTAGTTGACCCAGAGAACAAACAGTTCTCCACTGAGGCAGAGAAAGGAGTGCTCCAGGATGGGTGTCCTTAAGATCGACTACATGAGGTTTATGACTATTCTGTGTGGAGAACTCAAGCAGAAAGAGGAAAGAGACAAACAAAATGAATCACACAGATTATATGCACAATCCTATCCAGGAAAAGAAAAGGTAACATAGAAGAAGAAAAAGAAAAAAAAGGTGTAGTAAACCATTTTGCCCAGCGAAATTCAGATAAATGTCAATAGCAAACATTCAGTTCATCAGAAATGTTACTTCTCTATTATAACAGGACAGGGCAACTGCAAGTGTATACATCAGTTGTAGGGAGTGTACATCGAAGGGTTGAATCCTCCTTTAGTAAGTACATTTTATTTACAAAGTGCTCACAAAGTACAGCACTTTGTGGAAGTGTTAACATGCTCAAATAAAATGCATATAATATATATATATATATACACATATACCTTGTCATTCCAGTATTTTTGAATGATTGCATGAGCCCAGGTGTTCAAGATCAGGCTAGGAAACATAGCAAGACTCCTTCTCAATTAAAAAAAATAGCAATGTGCTGTGCATAGTGGTGCATACCTATAATCTGAGCTACATGGGAGACTGAGTTGGAAAAATGGCCTGAGCACAGATAGTTAAGACTGTGGTGAGACAGACATATCATGCCACTGCACTCCAGCCTAGGCATCTGAGACCTTGACTCAACAAAAAGATGAAAATTACTTTAGATTACTTTGTGACTATAATCTTTATTTCAAACACAATTTTTTGATCAAGACTGTGGTCATCACCCTAGAATCACAGCACTTTGGGCAAGATAATCAATCTTCTACATTCCCTTCTTTAAGTCTAGCACCTTAGACTCACATAGAAGGGTTTCAAGAACATCTGACAACGAAGAATGATGTCCAATAAATGAGAAACAAATGAAGTGAGCCCTCCTGTAGAGTCCCTCGTTTATTGCTCTGATCCTTCCCAGGCCACGCCACAGAACAGGGAAACTGAGTAAAAGATGGCAAACTGAGTGAAAGATAAGAAGTTGAAAATCAGACCAAGACAGTTAGACTACTCGGCAGGAGACTGCTGGAGGAGAGACAGCAGAGCGGAGAAACTAAAGTGGACTCCCAGAAACCCCTTGCAGATTCCAAGCAACACACACAAGGAATAAAACCAGCTAGGGCTGGGAAACTAGTCTCCAAAACATGGAAGGCCACAGTGCCCCAAATTGGAAGACTCTCTGCCTTCACCAGCCCGGCTGGAATGATCATCTCTAGGATTAACATGCTTGCAAACCACTCATGATAACAAGCAAAAAACAAAAGAGGAAAGATCAAATCTCAGGAATTTTACAGAAAGATGAAAACTTAAATGACCCCAAATGAAACATTTGCAAAGTCTTGTTTCCAATAAATGATAAACTGACATACAAGAAAAAAAAGCAAAAATGTAACCCATATCTAAAAATTAATAAATAAAGCTAATAAGTGAGCTTAGGAAGAATAAACTGGAAGGCTGAGGCAGAAGGATCACCGGAGCCAAGCAGGTCCAGGCTGCAGTGGCTGGGAGCCTGCCACTGCACTCCAGTCTGGGTGACAGAGTGAGACTTCAGCTCAAAAAAAAAAAAAGAAGAAGAAATTATCAGCATATATCAATCAGCACTATTTACATGTTCCACTAACAGCGAGTAGAAACTTAAATATAGTGCCCCACTCAAAGCGCCAAGGTAGGTACAGCTCTCCAGTGTTCGCCATGAGAACCTGGTAGGTCCTCTCAAGGACTTGCTATTTAATGCATATATACATGTATTAAAAATGTAAGGTATTTAGGCTTAAAGCTGACAAAAACTTATGGAGACAAAGTAAATCCCCAAATAGAGAGAAATGCATGCTGAGGAGAAAAAGTAGTCTTCCGATCAATGGTGCTGGAACACTTGGAATGCAAAAGAGCACACTTTGAAAAATGCATGGGCTTTCTCTGACAAAGTTAAGAAAATGCAGAGGTATCTATGGTGACAACACAGACCAGCTCTTGTCTCAGAGACATGATGAGAGACAAGGAGCCAGGGCCAGAAGGAGGATCTACCAAGACCACGAGGGGACCCGGAGCGGTAGAGGAGAGGGGGAGGTTCACGAGTGCACACACAGGTTCAGATGAAGCACAATTCACACGGTGCGTGGGTGCCGTTCGTTGGACATAATGACACTTTCAGGAGACTTCTGACAAAAGGAGTCGGACTTCCGGTTTTCACTCCAGCGTACAACACGCTCACAGTCATCACTCCTGTCTGTGCCAGAGGAGAAACTCGCACAGGCCGAAGATCAGCCACTCTTTCTAGGCCCGTGAGGGAATTGAGGTCACCAGGCAGACGACCACGGCCCACCCTGAAGGATCGACAGCTGGACACACAGCTGCCGCTTCCCGAAGCACAAGACCCAAGCCCCGGACCGTGGTCTACAAACAGCCGGCGGCTCCGTGCAGAAGACTCGGAGAGCCCAGGATTCTCGAAGGGCCTGCCTCAGAAGGGCTCCCACACTCATGGCAGACCTGGAGAGGACCTACCAGGTTCTCACGGCCAGCACTGAACTGGAGAGCCATACCTACCCTGGCGCTTCAGGGTCGGGGAAGAAGAGAAATACGAGTCACCCAGATACACACCAGAAAATCATTTTCCTCTTAGCAGGGTCTGCCTGACGAATAAAGAATTCACCAGAACCTGACTAACCTGGGGAAAGTGACATACACATTAGAGCCCGTCGCTACATTATTGACATAGAAATCTCTAGGCTGACCACGATGGCTGATGCCGGTCATTCCAACAATTTGGGAGGCCGAGGTGAGAGGATTCCTGGAATTCAGAGGTTCGAACCCAGCCTGGACCACTTGGCAAGACCTCAACTCTACAATACATTAAAAAATCAGCCAGGCATGGGAGAGCATGTTTGCAGTTCAAGCTACTTGGAGGATGGGGTGGGAGGATCGTCAAGTGTGCGGTAGCCATGGGTGTGCCCTACACTTCAGCCTGGGCAATGGAGTGAGACACTGGCAAACAAAAAATAATAAAATCAAAGAAAAGAAATAAAGAAAAAAATTTCTAGTAGGCACAAAAGGCAATGGAGGAAACAAAAACAAGAACATAAGAAGTTTTAGCCTGTAAGCTTTACAACTCAAACACTGAACACCGACTATCTCTTATCGCGATGGTGCAAGGACCACCCTCTTAAGGGCCTTTACCCCACAAACATGGAAATCATTAAAAAAATTATTAAACGTTTTCAAGGGACATTCTAGGCACATTCCCGCTAGTCTTCAGAAGTTAATGGACAACTTGAAAAGCAAAAAGGGAATAGTATATTAAAACAATAGCCGGGAAAGTTAGAGTCGTGAGATATTGGGTGCCCTATAAAAACTAAAGACAGCATCTTAATATATGTCCCTGAGTTGTTCCAGAAACCTACCTCCTACCCCTACCCCATGGATCTGTGAGCATGAAATCCTCAGTTAAGTGGAACTGAGGACTTAAATCTACCACTGTTTTTTTTTCTTAATTTCTTCCTGATACACATGAAGGAATTGATATCTCACATTCTTTTCTGCTAGTTACACATTTTTAGAGAAAACTTTACCTGTTTGATCAATCAGAAAATCTTTAAATCCATCTGTGACCTATAGACCTTGAATTTATAATGTCCCAGCATTTTAGGTCAGAACAAAGTACGACCTCCACATATTGATATATGACTTTGCCTATAGTCTCTGCCCCCTCACTTTTTAAAATCCTTTTCTGTAAGTCATTGAGCACTTTAGGTTGTAAGCGTGAGTTGATTGGTTCTCTTTGCTTTGCCCCTCACCATAAAAAATCCACCTTCTCTTACCACTATCCTGGTGGAAGTACTTGCCTTTGCTTCACCGAGTGAACACCAATTTACTTCCATCACATGATCTACTTGACAATAATACCACACGCAGAAGGCCCATTTACTCAGTGCCTTTTGTCCAGTGCATTACGTTTGGCTTTCAACAAAAAATTGTATCTTTCCCTGCTCAGGCCACCACTACAAAATACTATCGAGTGTGTGACTTAAACAGCAGGAATTGATTTTCTTGAAATTCGGAAGACTGATGTCTAACTACACAATGTCCCCATAGTTGACTTCTCGGGAGAAGACTCTCTTTTGGTCTGCAGACAGCTTCCTTCTCAGCGTGTCTTCACATGTGCAGAGAGAGAGGAGGTGCAAGATCTTTGGTATCTTCTTACTAAGTCATGAATCACATCATAAGGGCTCCACCTTCATGACCTTCTTGACACTAAACTTCTTGACAAAGGTCACATTTCCAATGACATTCACAATAGGGTTAGAACTCCAATATATATCTTTTGAGGAGCTCAATTCATTCTATAAAAAGGCATATCAGAATAACATCAATTAAAACACAGTTTGGAGAGCAAATATGAGAGAAACACTGATAGATGGCAGAAATGAGAGAATTATTAGACTGGGGATATAAAACAATAATAAGTACTATACAAAATTACTATTGGAAAAAGTAGTAAACAAACACAAATATGTACATCATGTAAATTGAGAGATGAAATCTATTTTAAAAATTGCATAAATGAGAAAAACATCATAGCAGAACTAAAGATGATTTATGCTCACCAATAGACTGAACACAACTGAAAAGAGAATCAATCAGCTTAAAAAATGACAATGTGACTTCCATGCAACATTCTGTTACATAATACTTATTTTGTTTTCTTCATTTATTAAAGTCATATTTTAAGTGTTGACTTTAGAATAAAACAGAAAGGTGATATTAAAAAAAAAACATTACCTGTATTTTCACAATCTGATTAATTTCTTTTTTACTTGGAATTTTGCTCTCTTGGTTAGACTGGAGTGCACTGACACGATCATGACCACTGGAGCTTCGACCTGCTGGCCTCAGCCTCCCAAGTAACTGGAACTGTAGGTTTGTGCCACTGTGCCTGGCTAAGTTTTTTGAATTATTGCAGAGATGAGGTTTCACAAAGTTGCCCGTGCTGGTCTCGAATCCCTGGGCTCAGGGAATCCTCTCGCCTTCATCTCCCAAAGTGCTGGGATTATAGGTGTGAACCACTGCATCTGGCAAATATTTTAGAGTAATTCATTTTATGTTCCCCTTCTGATAAAATCTAGAATGAAAGAAATGTGCAATTTGAGGTTTTCATAAAATTAATTTTCATTAAGTAGCCAAAAGTGTGCAATGTTCGAAACAAACAAACCAAACCTATTTACTCTCTGTGCCATTTCTGTGCTATTGACTTACATTTGGTTCAGTTACTCACATACTAATTATTCATACAGTGCTGCCCCGTGATAATGCTGAAGAACATGGTGAACAACCATGATAATGATCCTCTCTTCAAGTAGCTCACAGTTTTCATAAGGAGACACACAAGTAAACTGAGGCAATGAGCTTTGTATGGAAGCATTTTTAAAAACTCACAGCATTCTTCCTAGATGTGTGCATCATGAATTATTGTCTGCAGAGGGCAAGCTCTCCTTCAGAGAATGTGATGCCAGCTCAGAGTCTGGATGCCTGGAAACAGTGTCTCCTGAACTAAGGAAGTGAAGCCTGGAGACAGGAGACAGACTTGAGCACAGCACACAACTCATGCAAATTCACATGTGTGTCGTGTCCCTGGGCAGAGGGCTAGTCTGGCATCCATGTGGGCTGAGGTTCGAGTGAGGAAGAAAGTGAAGGGATGGGCGCCAGGCGGTGGAAGTCATCACACGGCCATGAGGGGAAGACTTAACCGTGGCCACCTCTCTAAGGCTTCTGTTGTGAGGAGCCAGGAGCTGATTCTCTGGGTCTCAGAGACAGTTGAGTGGTCTGGTAGAGGCAGAATACACTATTCTCAATCAAACCTTAGTAGTCAGACTCTTCTGAACTCTCTTCTAGCCTAGGCTTCAGTCTTTGCCCCCATCCTAGCTTTGGTTGGCCAAGCCCAGTTTTAACAGAAATTCTGTTAAGTTATTCCATACCCTTGATACCTGATCCCCCTGATATCTGCATTATGTTTCTCACACACCATTCTTATTATGTAATTCCTTGTCCTGCCTTTTTTGAGACTCCTGTATGGTTACTTTTTTTGAGTTGGAGTCTCACTCTGTCACCGAGGCTGGAGGATGGTGGCATGCTCCTGGCCACCACAGCCTTGACCTGCCAGGCTCAGGTGAACCTTCCACCTCAGCCCTCTGGGTAGCCCAGTAATTCAGATGCACACTACCCCACCCAGACATTTTTTATTGTATTGTATAGATAAGGTCTCGCTAAGTTGCCCAGACTGATCTCAAACCAGCAGGCTCAGGCAATTCAGTCGCCTTGGCATCCCAAATTGCTGGTATTATAGGCTAGCCACCAAGTCTGGCCTGTAAGTCCACTTTAGCAAGAATGCCTTCCTTTTCATGTGTACTTTTAGTAATTGTCAATCCACTGATCCTTTGTGTTCCTTGACTATAAATCCCCACTTGTCCTTGTGAAGTTTAGACTTGAGATCCATCGTCCTCCCTACTGCGATTGTCCTGATGCCTCTCCCAGTAGTCTTGAAGGATGTCTTTATGACCATTTTGACAAATGTCACAGTCATTCTATTCGACAAGAAGTCGCCCAGGCTGCTACAAGACCGGAAGGTATGAAGGAGGTTGACTCCCTCAAACTGGACACAGAGGAAGAAAAGAAAGGACAATAGGGCCAGGTGGAGGACTCAGAGAGGCCCTTGAGGGAGACAACGGGGAGAAAAACCAGGGAATTCTCCTGGAGCCTTCCCCTCCACTGTTCCAAAGCCACCCAAAGGAAGGTTCAACCAAGTATGCTGTTTTTTTTTTTTTTTTTAGGGTAACATTGTCAACAAGATTCTATGCACATAAAAACATTTTCTTTGCACATCATCAGATATAAAAACCAAGACAAGGAGCATCATGGACATGTACACCTGCTAGTCCTTGTGTGTGCCAGCGTCTATCGATTCGCATATCAGGCCGGCTTCTCCCAGGGTGGATTGGGAGTTGAAAGAGGCACAAGGGGACACTTTTGACTGATTATCTTCTTTACACGATCCTTATTTTCTCTATGGTATTTTATGGGCCATTCTATTTTTGTAAAGTATAATGACCATGTTCTTAACAGAAAACTAAAAAAGTTGATGATTGCATTGAAATTGAAAGGCACGAGAAACAGCCAGAAGCATGTCTCCCAAGATGGTGCCAACACTAGGGAACCTAACAAAGACAACAAAGGCCGTAAATTCCTGCCTCTCCCATGCGTGCGTGAAACTTAAACTCATGTACAAACATTATCTCCCTATAGGAATACTACCTCATAGCTCCCTCCAATAAAACCCTAAGATGGCTCTGGCTGGCACGGTCAGGCTCAGAGAGCACAGGCCGCCCCCTCCCAAAACCGATAAATACAGACCTCTCTCTCGCCCTCTCTCTCTCACTCCCTTTTCCCACCAGGCAGTTATAGACCTCCTTCCTCTCCCTGTAGCCGCTGCTCTAATAAATCTCTTGGCCTCAAAGGGTACCGAGTCTCAC
>NW_007156890.1:0-448 GCF_000164805.1 Carlito syrichta | reverse complement strand
ATAAATACAGACCTCTCTCTTGCCCTCTCTCTCTCACTCCCTTTTCCCACCAGGCAGTTACAGACCTCCTTCCCTCTCCCTGTAGCCGCTGCTCTAATAAATCTCTTGGCCTCAAAGGGTACCGAGTCTCACTGGCGCCATCGTCCTTCATTGGTGCCGTGCTTGGTCGGGAGCCCTCTTGCCTAAGGCGAGGCCCCATCCCGTTGCCGGTGGCACTCGCCCCTTGAGACCTTCGCCCACTTTCTTGAATGCCAGCACCGCATCCATCATCACCTTGGATTGGTAAGTGCCCCTTCCTGAAAAACCTAACAACCTCCCCGGGATACCTGAAAGGGACTGACCGTTGATCCTCTGGCGGCTCTTTCGGCCCTGGGTGAGGGGGGGAATTCACCCCGCCTAGGCTTTCAAAGCCACAGTGGACCCCCTACTGGTTTTTCATTCTCCTGCC
>NW_007156889.1:0-671 GCF_000164805.1 Carlito syrichta | reverse complement strand
TAGCTAGCTGACTTTACTAGCTGACTAGCAAGTTGGCTGGATAGCTGGCTAGTCAGCTTAGTTAAGTAGCTAGCTGCATGTTTGGACAGACGGTTAGCCATCTGGCTTAACTAGCTAGCTACCTGACTGGCTAGATGGTTAGGGAGCCAGCTAGTCAGGTAGCAGGCTGGCCAGCTGGCTAGCCAGCTGGCTTAATTAGGCAGCCTGCAGGCTGGACAGTCAGATAGCCAGCTGGCTTAACTAGCCTGCCACCCTGCTGGTCAGCCAGCTAGCCAGCTGGCTTAACTAGCTGGCCACCTACCTGACAAGCCTGCTAACCAGCCGATTTAACTTGCAAGCCACCTAGCTAGCCAGCCTGCTAACTAGCTGACTTTCTAGCTGACTTAACTAGATAGCCATCTGGCTAGCCAGCTGGTTTAACTAGCTAACCACCTAGCTAGCCATCTGTCTAGCCAGCTCACTAAATTGCTGACTTAGCTAGGTGGGTATCTGTCTAGCCAGCTGACTTGATTAGCTAGCTATCTACCTCACCATGTGGCTAGCCAGCTGACTTAAACAGCTGACTTAGCCAGGTAGCCAGCTGGCTAGTCTGTTGATTAAACTAGCAAGTGACCTTGCTAGCCAATTGGCAAGCCTCTTGAATAAATTAGCTGACTTAACCAGCTAGCCAG
>NW_007156888.1:0-625 GCF_000164805.1 Carlito syrichta | reverse complement strand
TGACTTAGCCAGGTAGCCAGCTGGCTAGTCTGTTGATTAAACTAGCAAGTCACCTTGCTAACCTATTGGCTAGCCTCTTGAATAAATTAGCTGACTTAACCAGCTAGCCAGCTGGTTAGCCAGCTCACTCAACTAGCTGACAAAACAATTTAGCCAGCTGGCTATTGAGCTGACATAACTAGCTGACAACACTAACTAGCCTGGTGGCTAGCCAGCGGACTTAGCTTGCTAGCTACCTGGCTCGACAGCTGGGAAGCCAGATGAATTAACTAGTTGACTTAAATAGGTAGCCAGCTGGCCAGCCAACAGACTTAACTAGTTCACTACCTAGCTAGCCAACAGGGAAGCCAGTCGTCTTAATGAACTGTCTTAAATAGCTAGCAAGCTGGTTGAACAGCAGACATAACTAACTAGCAACTAGCTAGCCAGCTGTCTAGCCAGCTGACTTATCTAGGTTACTTAACTATCTAGCCAGCTGGCTATTTATCTGGCTAGCTGACTTAATGATCTAGTTGACTAGCTAGTTGACAACCTAGCTGACTTAACTAGCTAGCTGACTAGCAAACTGACCAGCTAACCACCTATCTGTCTAACTAGCCACCTACCAGACCATCCTGATAACGAA
>NW_007156887.1:0-401 GCF_000164805.1 Carlito syrichta | reverse complement strand
TAGCTGAAATAACTACCTAGCTTCCTAGATAGCTATCTAGCAAGCAAGCCGACTTAGCTAGCTGACTTAACTGACTGACTACCTAGATAGCCAGTTGACTTTACTAGCTAAAATAACTAGGCAGACAGCTATCTAGTCATCTGAATTAACTAGCTTTATAACTAGCTGTCAAGTTGGCTAGCCAACTGAAAACGAGGCAAATTAATTAACTAGCCAGCTGGTTAGCCAGCTGACTTAACTAGTTGATTAACGAGCTAGGCAGCTGGACAGCCAGGTGACTAAATTAACTGGCATTACTAGTCATCCATTTGGCTAGCAGGCTGACTTAACTAGCTCTCTATCTCTCTAGCCATCTGGATAGCCAACTTTCTTAACTAGCTGACTTTATTAGCTAGCCTGCT
>NW_007156886.1:0-710 GCF_000164805.1 Carlito syrichta | reverse complement strand
TCATGATGATCCCAACTCTATACACAAATGATGGTCTCTCTCTTTCTTTATATTTTCATTTTTTGAGTCTGAGACTCACTCCTCGCCCAGACTGGAGGAGTGGTGGCTCGCTCCCAGTCAGTGCAACCTCGGCCTTTCTGGGCTCCAGTGAGCCATCCCACACAGGCCTTCCAAGAAGCCGGATTCACAGAGGTTGAGCCCCCTAGCCTGGCATCGATCCTTCGTCTAAAATGAACCAGAAGACTGGACACGGCAAACCATGCCTAGAATCCCAGCACTCTGGGATGCCAAATTGGGAGGATGGCTGAAACCCATGAAGTCAAGGCCAGTTTGGACCTTGCAGGGAGACCCCATCTCAGCACCCATTCCAAGAGGAGGTCTGGGGATGTGGTGCCCATCGTCCTGTCCACTACAGAGGCTGAGGTGGGAGGAATGCCAAAGCCCACGATTTCAAGGCTGCTGGTAAATGGCGGTCATGTCCCTGGGCCCCAGCCTGGGTCACAGAACCAGACCCTGTCTCCAAAAACATCAGAATTGTATACAGTTTCTCAACTATTCATGGTGTGCTCAAAGGGTGACTGGCTTTAGAACCAGAAAAAATGGGACTTGGGGGGAAGAAATGTCCTGGGTGAAGGATGCGTCCCTTGCCTTTCTTGGTGTAAGGTCCTCATTGCTGAGTCGAAGGTCTGGCCAGCCTGGGGCACATTTCT
>NW_007156885.1:0-684 GCF_000164805.1 Carlito syrichta | reverse complement strand
TGCCTAGAATCCCAGCACTCTGGATCCAAATTGAGAGGATGGCTGAAACCCATGAAGTCAAGGCCAGCTTGGACCTTGCAGGGAGACCCCATCTCAGCACCCATTCCAAGAGGAGGTCTGGGGATGTGGTGCCCATCGTCCTGTCCACTACAGAGGCTGAGGTGGGAGGAATGCCAAAGCCCACGATTTCAAGGCTGCTGGTAAATGGCGGTCATGTCCCTGGGCCCCAGCCTGGGTCACAGAACCAGACCCTGTCTCCAAAAACATCAGAATTGTATACAGTTTCTCAACTATTCATGGTGTGCTCAAAGGGTGACTGGCCTTAGAACCAGAAAAAATGGGACTTGGGGGGAAGAAATGTCCTGGGTGAAGGATGCGTCCCTTGCCTTTTTTGGTGTAAGGTCCTCATTGCTGAGTCGAAGGTCCAGCCAGCCTGGGGCACATTTCTCACCTCAGAGGGGAGAGTCATCAGGAACCCAGCCAGAGAATCTCTGGAACTCCCACACAAAAGTAGTGGGAGCCATTGGGGGAGGTTGGGGCTGTAAGGTGCCAAGTTTCGGTGACCCCATATTTGGGGGGGCAGAGGGGGGAAGGACTGAGGGCAGAAGGTTTTCAGGTGAAAGAATTTCTTT
The DNA here is from genome assembly GCF_000164805.1 of Carlito syrichta. Classification (NCBI taxonomy): domain Eukaryota; kingdom Metazoa; phylum Chordata; class Mammalia; order Primates; family Tarsiidae; genus Carlito; species Carlito syrichta. Next base: position 52 of record NW_007156885.1, on the reverse strand, counting down.
GTTGACATATTTTCTTTATGTAATTCTTTCTTTCTTTCCTTCCTTCTTTCTT
>NW_007156884.1:0-448 GCF_000164805.1 Carlito syrichta | reverse complement strand
TTACTTTCTTTTCTTTCCTTTCTTTTCTTTCCTCACTAGGTTGTCCAGGGTGCTCTCAAATCACCCAACTTGGATCATCCTCTCGGTATGGGCATCTCAAACTGCTACAAAAACAGGCTTTTCATTTTGTTGACATCCTTGTCTTCCTGCATGGTCTTGAACTCTGGACTGGAGACAATCCTGCTGAGGCCAGCCCTCACCCAAGGATTTCTGGATTTTGCTTGGGGCCATGGTGGAGGCTTGCTATGTTGTCTAGCCTGATCTTGAGCTACCGGGATCTGGTCATCTTACCGTCTTGGCCTGCCTGAGTGCTGAGGAGACAGGTGTGAGTTGACAGGCCATACCTGCTCCCCCAATGGTTTGAGTATCATGCCCTCCCTTTCCCCAAGGTGGCCCTTGGGAGAGGGGAGCCAGTCCACCATGAGGAACAAGGCGGGTGGATGGGTGG
>NW_007156883.1:0-549 GCF_000164805.1 Carlito syrichta | reverse complement strand
TAAGAGCTTCCGTAGCATTGTGTAAGTAGTATTAGCATTGAATAGAATGGTAATAAAGTTTAAGTTAGTCATCATGGGTATGAGTGAGCTTTAGAAGTTATTGATTATCAGAACATCATTAGGCTAGTAGGGATTGTTGCACTGCTCTTGAAGGGCATTAACTAACAAAGGGAACAATAAGACAATCTTGGGGTTTGTCCTTCCTCATACCTGAGAAAACATCTGGTGGGTGGGGGATGCCCCTCCTGCACCTGGCTTCATGTTCACGTGAAAGACTTGTGAGACTGTCTGTCTAAAATTTGGGGTAAATACCTGCTGTAACTTTCAATAAATGGCTTCTGCTCATTTCCCTGAACAGTTGTCCACTTTCTTCCTTTCTTTTTCTTCCTCTTTATATCTATCGTTCCATCTTTCTTTCTTTTAATATCTGCCCCTACAGATTCGCCAACACCACCACATCTTCCAAGGGACTCCCCAAAACTTGCAGGGGCTGGCCTCATGCAAACTGGTGCCCTAAACTTGGGACCCTGGAAAGATAAGCATTTTTCT
>NW_007156882.1:0-822 GCF_000164805.1 Carlito syrichta | reverse complement strand
ATTTGCTTTTGTTTGTTTTTTTTCAGTGTCCTCAAGTACTTCCCCTCCCCTTTTTTTGGTATTTTGTCTGAAAGTTCAGTTGTAAGCAGTGGGGAAGATGGACTGTATCTGAGCTTATGGCAACACACTGGTACCAGAACTCTTTCTTCTGTTCTTTTTAAGATTTTTTCTTTATGTTTCATTTGTATCTGTGTTTGTGTGTGTATTTATTCTGCTTGGTGTTCATTGAGCTTCTTAGATCTATGTGATACTAATTTTTATTTAACTTGGCAAATTTTGGCGTTTATTTCCTCAAATATTATTTTAGATCCAATCTCTCTCTTATGTCTTTTTGGGGATCCAATTATACACATATGATACTGTTGATATACTATGTGTATATGGTCATATGCATGTGGCATTCATGCATATGGCATATATGTATGTGACATGTGAATATGACATGTGTATATGACCAGATAGTAGGTTAGGCTTTGAAGTCCATCATCTCTGCTGCTGCTATTCAGTTCTGTTCTTTTAGTTTGAAAGCAACCATTTACAAAAATAGATGGCAGGCTAGATTTGGCATGTAGACCATAGTTTGCAGACCCCTGGATTGATGGTGATAGTTGCTGGTGCTGCATTGTGAATTCAGGGGTAAAAACAGAGCAATGCAAAACACAAATATTGGAAATAAGTAAAGTGTGGGGAGCTGGGTGATGAGACTGAAAGAATAGGAATGGGACTAGAAAGATATGTTAGATGGGCGGGTGCAGTGATGCACAACTGTAATCCCAGTGCTTTGGGAGGAGGGGTAGGAGGATCACTTGAAGCCAGGAGTTT
>NW_007156881.1:0-2983 GCF_000164805.1 Carlito syrichta | reverse complement strand
AGCATTGCTTTAGTTGCATCCCACACATTTTGATGGTTATGTATTTGTCAATTCAAAATAGTTTCCATTTTTTTTGTGATTTTTATCTTTGATCCATGCATTGTTTAGAATTTTTTTTTTAACTTTCAGATATTTGGTGCTTTCTTATACATATTATTGCTCTTTAATGCATACTTTGTATGATTTTGATCTTTTGTCATTTATTTAAATATGTTTTATTACCCAGGATATGTTCTTTCTTGGTGATTGTACCCTATGCACAAGAAAAGAATATGTTCTGCCATCTTTGGATGCAGAATTCTACAAATGTCTAAAGCTGGATGAATGTGTTGTATGAATGCTTTATGTCTGTATTTATTTTTGTCCTGTTCTATCCATTGTTGATAGAGAATGAGTTATTAAAATATAGCTTTTTTAAAATTCAGCCTCTCATTCTTTTGCCTAGGCTAGATTGCAATGGCATGATCACAACTCACCATGGCCTCGACCTCCAGGGCTCAGGTGATCCTTCCGCCTCAGTCTTCCAAGTAGCTGGGATCACAGGCACACCCTGTCAGTCATGGCTAATTTTTTTTTTTTTTGAGTTGGAGTCTCACTTCCTGTCGCCCAGACTGGAGTGCAGTGGCCGCTCCCGGCCACCGCAACCTCGACCTGCTGGGCTCTGGCGATCCTTCCGCCTCAGCCTTCCAAGTAGCCGGAATTACAGGTGCGTGCTACCACGCCCAGCTGATTTTTTTATTTATTGTAGAGATGAGGTCTCGCTGCCCAGGCAGGTCTCGAACCCGCGGGCTCAGGCAATCCACTCACCTCAGCCTCCCAAAGGTGCGGGATTACAGGCTGAGCCACCGAGCCCGGCTCATGGCTAATTTTTAAATTTTTTTTTGTAGAGATGAGGTCTTGCTATTTTAAGGAACTTAAAGGAGAAGTGTAGTATTTAGTGTTTACATACATATTCATTATTTCTGTTGCTCTTTCTTCATTCCTGATGATGCATCATTTCTTTTCAGTCATTTTAATGCTTTAGCATTTCTTGTAGAATGATCTGCTCGGAACACACTCTCTGTTTTTCTTTATCTGCAAATGTTATTATTTGCTTTTCTTTCTTTTCTTTTCTTTTTTTTTTTTTTTTTTGAGTTGGAGTCTTACTCTGTGGCCTGGTGATCCTTCCACCTTAGAGTTCCAAGTAGCTGGAACTACAGGCATGCTACCATGCCCAACTAATTTTTGATTTATTGTAGAGATTAAGTCTTGTCAAGTTGCCCAGGTGGGTCTCAAACCTGTGGGCTCAGGCAATCCACTCGCCTTGGCCTCCCAAAGTGCTGGGATTACAAGTTGAGCCACCAAGCCCAGCTTGCTTTCATTTCTAAAGGGTATTTTAGGTGGATACAGAATTGTGGGTAGATACTTGTTTCCCTTCAGCAGTTTGATGATGCCCTCTTCCACTTTCTACTCATCTCTGTGATATCTGATGAGAGGAAGTCTTTTGTAATTTGAACTTTATTTCCTTTCATGTAATAAGTCTGTTGTAATTATTTTCCTAAGGTTTCTTCTCTTGGAATTGATCAGATTTTTCTTAATTTTTTCATTGTTAGAATTTCAGATTGTTATCTTGGATATGAATGTTATGTTTTGTAAACTCTGGAGTTTATTATAATTCTCTGGAGAATGTTGTTTTTTATTTTGCTCTTAATGCTGTCTCTTTTTGCAGACTATCAGTTCATTTAGGTGCAGATGGCAATTTGGTTCAAATCTCAGTTCACTTCTCAAATACTTTGCTATTCAAATGTGGGTCTGTCTCAAATCTGTACGGCCACAGAGTTAACCCAGGACTTGTGGCAGAGTTTTAGACAGGATTAGGGGATACCTTTTTGTATCTTACTCCTTTTCAGGATTTCCTCAATGTTCTGCAGCATGCAAAAGCCTTTTTTCTTTTCTGAGTTCTGACCAGAAAGATACAATTTTAACTTGTAGTGCAGGCTTCCTGGCCTTCAGGCAAAGCTGTTAGTGAAAGGAGAAAAAATAACCAAAATGGGAAATTCACTCTTCTTTAGGTTGCTTTTCCAAGTTTTGACTGCCCTACACAATTTGCTTTTGTTTGATTTTTTTCAGTGTCCTCAAGTACTTCCCCTCCCCTTTTTTTGGTATTTTGTCTGAAATGTTCAATTGTAAGCAGTGGGGAAGATGGACTGTATCTGAGCTTATGGCAACACACTGGTACCAGAACTCTTTCTTCTGTTCTTTTTAAGATTTTTTCTTTATGTTTCATTTGTATCAGTTTGATTATATTGTATTTAAATCTTTTGTGTGTTTGTGTGTGTATTTATTCTGCTTGGTGTTCATTGAGCTTCTTAGATCTATGTGATACTAATTTTTATTTAACTTGGCAAATTTTGGCGTTTATTTCCTCAAATATTATTTTAGATCCAATCTCTCTCTTATGTCTTTTTGGGGATTCAATTATACACATATGATACTGTTGATATACTATGTGTATATGGTCATATGCATGTGGCATTCATGCATATGGCATATATGTATGTGACATGTGAATATGACATGTGTATATGACCAGATAGTAGGTTAGGCTTTGAAGTCCATCATCTCTGCTGCTGCTATTCAGTTCTGTTCTTTTAGTTTGAAAGCAACCATTTACAAAAATAGATGGCAGGCTAGATTTGGCATGTAGACCAGTTTGCAGACCCCTGGATTGATGGTGATAGTTGCTGGTGCTGCATTGTGAATTCAGGGGTAAAAATCGAGCAATGCAAAACACAAATATTGGAAATAAGTAAAGTGTGGGGAGCTGGGTGATGAGACTGAAAGAATAGGAATGGGACTAGAAAGATATGTTAGATGGCCGGGTGCAGTGATGCACAACTGTAATCCCAGTGCTTTGGGAGGAGGGGTAGGAGGATCACTTGAGGCCAGGAGTTTGAGATCACCCCAGCAGTAAAAGTGAGATCTCGTCTTTATAAGAAATTTA
>NW_007156880.1:0-13015 GCF_000164805.1 Carlito syrichta | reverse complement strand
TTCGCGCACCTATGTTGGGTGCATATATGTTTAGAATAGATATTTCTTGTTGATGGATTGAGCCTTTTATCATTATGTAGTGGCCTTCTGTATCTTTTTTGATTTTGAATAGCTTGAAGGGTATTTTGTCTGAAATTAAGATCGCTACTCCTCCTTTCTTTTGTATTCCATTCACCTGTAAGTTTGTTTCCCATCCTCTTACTTTGAGTCTGTGGGTGTCCTTTCTAGTGAGGTGAGTCTCTTGAAGGCAATAGATTGTTGCCTGATGATATTTTATCCATTTTGCCATTCTATGCCTTTTCAGTGGTGCATTTAGTCCATTCACATTTAGGCTAATAATTGAAATGCAAGAGTTGATCCCTGTCATAAGGTTCTTACAGAGTTGTTCCTGTTTGTTTGTTGTCTTTCTTTGGGTTTTGGAGTTGGTTCATGTGTGTTTTTAATCTTTTGCCTGTACTCTTGTGAAGAATGCTGTTGTTCTTTTTTCTTTTTCTTCTGTGTTCAGTACTTTCTTAAGTATTTCTTGTAGAGGTGGTCTGGTGGCAGCGTAGGTTCTTAGCAATTGGATATCTGGAAAAGATTTCAATTCTCCTTCACTAATGAAGCTTAGTTTGGCTGGGTAGGTTATTCTTGGTTGAAATTGTTTATCTTTTAGAACTTTGAAGATAGGGTTCCAGGCTTTCCTAGCCTGAAGTGTTTCTGTGGATAAATCTGCTGCTATTCTAATTGGTCTTCCCTGGTAAGTAGTCTGTCCTTTTTCTCTTGCTGCCTTTAGAATTTTTTCTTTTATACCTACTTTGTTTAGGTGAATTATTATGTGTCTGGGAGTTGGTCTTCTCATTTGTTGTCTTGCAGGGGTTCTCTGAATATCTTGTGTTTGAATTTTTCATCCTTGATGAGTTGAGGGGAGTTTTCTTGAATGATTTCATGAAATGTTTGTTCCAGTGTGGCTTCTGTTTCTCTATCTGCCTCAGGAAGCCCAGTTACTCTTAGGTTTGGTCTCTTGAAGTGATTATTCATCTCTTGCAGGTTTTGTTCCATCTTTTTGAGCTTCTTTTCTATGCTTTTGACAGTTTGGGTTACTTCTGTGTCTTGGTCTTCGAGCTCTGAGATTCTTTCTTCTGCTTGGCTGATTCTGCTTTCCATGCTTATTAGTCTGTCATTCATTTCCATCACAGTATTCTTTACTGCTGTTATTTCTGACATCAGCTCCTTCGTATTTTCCTCTTGTATGTCCTCAGTTTTTTAAATTCTCTCCATTAATGTCTTGATGTCTGGGTTTGTTGCATGTAACCAGTCATTCTGGGGGTTCTTCATTGTTTGTGTTCCAGAATCTGTTTTCTCAGTGTCTGATCTCCCACGGGTCTGTGTGAGACCTATATTCTTCTTTTGGTTTTTCTTCATTTGTGTGGTTTTTCCCCCTCTCTACTTTTTCCTGCCCTCTTTGTTCAATTCTGGAGTTGCACTGTAGGTTGGGAGTGGTCCTTTTTGCAGTTTTGAGATTTACTTAAGGGGGAAGCTGTGATTCAAAATCTATCTGCAGGTCCTGGTATTCGCTGACAGGTGTGTGAATAATCTGGAACCCACTTCCCACTGCCTTGGAATCTGTCTGTGCAGTGGGGCTGTAGGTTTACTCCCTGAAATAAAATGTGGTTAGCAGAGGGGAGAGAATGGAGCAGACAGTGGGTTGAAGAGGGGAGTGGAGAGATAGAGGAGTAAGGGGGAAATGAACGAGTGTGCCAACAAATAGAGAGAGAGGCCTATACTGAAACAGATAAAAACAATATACCACAGCTACAGACTATCCAACTCTCATACAGACAAAAATAAAACATAGTGATGCTAACATACCAGCTATTCAACCACCTTATTAGTGTGCTGTTCCTCTATACAAAGATATGGTTTACAGAGAGAAGAAAAGAGAAGAAAAGGAAGAGGAAAAAAGAAAAAAAGGAACAATACAGTAGGAATAGAATTAAGTCTTTAAACTAACAGAATCAATGAAGCACACTCTGAGACATTTCATTTAAGTCCAATGTCCTTTCAGGTCTGATTTCTAGTTTTCTTTTCAAGCTGGTAAATTAGTTTGTAGTTAGGGTCAGTTGCCCCTGGTCTGCTGTGAAGGACAGTTCAGATCACCCTCGGTTTAACACTCTGGCCTATGTCTTTATCAAGCTTGTTTCTCCCATTTCAGTATTGTTACATTGAATCGCCAGCAGGTGGTGCTATCTCAGCTGCTCCCCCCAGAGGGGATGGGGCTGGACTGAGATGGCAGGGGCTGAAGATGGCAAGATGGCTGCCTGCCTCAGGGCAGATGGCAGGAGACTTACGGTGGGCAGGATGTCTCGGTCACAGGAGAGGTTCTAGCGATCCCAGCAGATCTTCCCTGAAGGGGCTTCAAGGACTGAAGTTGTGGATCGCCTCTGGCCTTGGTGGTGCGATGTGCTACTGGCGGTGGTGGCGGTGGCTGCAGCAGCTGCGGCGGCAGTGTCTGTGCTGCAGTGGCTGTCTAGACCACCGCAATGCCCCAGCGGTGGCAACGGCCTAGCTCCGTACGAAGAGCAGGCTGCAATGTTGGGGTCCGTAGCCCCCGGGGCAAGAGTCAGAGACCCACTGCAGTTCTCCTTTGCAGAGGTTTTCACAGACCAGGTTGCCCCATTGCCATATTGCCGAAAGTCCCAGAAATTTGTTTTAAAGTGCAGACTTTCCCTTTTATTCCTCCCCCTCCTTCCTCCTAAAAGCTATTTCTTGCTTGGAGTTTTGCTTGCTGTTACCTTGAGCCAAATCAAACCCCTGACCTCCTGATGGAAAAAGCTAGTGGCTGTTCACTGACTCTAGCCCCTTTCCATCCATCCTCCACCACAGTCACTTGCCAAAGCCTTGGCCATGCTCTGTCTGTAATGTGTAGATCCTCAAATGTATATACATGGTGGTTTACAAGACAAATGATTCAAACAGTAGGGCTCTCATCCCTGGAGCTCATCCTCCAAAATGCACAAAAGCAAACACCAAAAAATAGAGGAAATCATTTTTTTATCTGAAAAAGCTGGAGAGGAGGTCAGTTTAGGGAAAATGGACTGAAGGAAGCAAATACATGAGATGGGTCAAAGTAAAGAAAAGAACACAGTTGAGCAAGCTAACTCCAGTGTTCCCAATAAATGAAGCCTGAGACAGAGAAGCAGGACATCGAGGCAGCCTAGACAAGGATGCCTCAAGAGAAATAATGAAAAGCCTAGTTACAGAAGTTTGTGGAGGATAACAAAGAAAAGGACTCACTATCTAATGAGTGCACACTACCAAACCAGGACCTTGCAGGTTCTGTTTGGTATGAGAATTCCTGGCTAACAGCTTCTAGAAAATAATAGTTCATATTTTTCATATAACAAGCAGTCATGGGAATTGATTAGAAAAATCAATGAAATCAGCACACTGATCAATTCAGCAATCTGTGATGCTGTTTCCTCTTCAATGTTCTCACATTCTGAGGTGGCTACAGTGGCATCAAGCATCGCATCCTCACACAATCCACTTCAAACCCTGAGACAAAGGATGAGGAAGGTCAGTGTTGCTCCTCCTGTGCCTCTTATCAGGGGGAAAAAAATCTTTCTCAGAACCCCAACAGCTTCCCTTTCTATATCGTTGGCCATAGCTGAGTCATGGACTCACCCTACTCCAGGGGCTGCATCCAACTATTTGAGATCAGAGAATCTCTTTCTGATACCTGAAGAAAAACCAGAGCTCTGTGAGTGAGAAAAAGTTATTGGTCTTTCTTGGAAAAAGCAGCCAAGCAGTATCTACCACAGGGAAAAATCCTCTCATACAACTTTCTGAAATATCATTATTCCCATTTGAATTAGTTTGTTAAATGTCAGACATTTATTTCTCATAGGTCTAAAGGTAGAAGTTCAAAATTGAGGTGTCAGCAGGATTTGGTCCTGGTGAGGGCTGTGAGAACTTAGTTTTTTCTGGGCCTTTCTTTTTGGCTTGTCTTTTCCCTACATCTCTTCACATCATCTCTCTTCTATGCATGCCTGTGTTCAAATTTCTCCTTCTTATAAGGACACCATCATATTGGATTAAGGCCCACACTAACAACCTCATTTTAACTTACTTACCTTTGTAAAGGCCCTATCTCCAAATAAGGTCACATTCTGAAGTGACCTTATTAGACTCTCGACATATAAATTTTAGGAGGACACAGTTCAACCCATAGCACTGTTGTACAGAAGAAGACTAAGTCTAGAGATTAGATAACCTGCTGAAGACCATAATATCTCTACCCCTGTGTTCTTTCTACCTTAATGTGATAAAACAGAAGTCATTGTATGAAAAATAGAGTAAACAATATCATATTTCTAATATGTTTGATAGAATCTAGGAATGCTATAGGGATTGTGGGGAAAATGACACAGTTTTAGCTAACACATCTGAATTTGTTTATCAATGTAAATGTGGTTTAAATAATAATTGTAGACCAAATCACATGTTTAAATGTTTAAATTATGGTTGTAAACCAGAGCACATGAAACATCTGAAAAATGTGCTTTAAGCTCTAACCATTATAATAAAGGAAGCCAGGAAAGGCCAAACGCTATCAGCAAGCAGGATTTACCACAGTTGAAGCCACCCACTCTCAGTGCTCACCCCTCCACTGTCATGTATTCAGTTGTTTTTTTCCAAACTCATGACCCCCTGACACTGCCATTCCTGGAGACTGTCACTCTGACTCCTGCAGCTCCCCCAAGGGGCTCAGCTCTGCTGTCCAGGCAGGATGCCCTTCTATGGGCCTGTGCATTTCCCTTATTCCACTGACTCTTGGTATGACTCTTTTTCTTACAACTAGTGTCCAATTCTTATTTGGGACCTGTTGGGTTTATCCCTGCTGGGATGTTACTGGCTGGTAGTCATGAAATCCGTTCCTATCTTATAAGATGAATCTACATTTTTATAGAGGATAACGTCCTCAAGCCATAGAAATGACCTGAAATTCCATACCCTCAAACAGTTTTGACTTTTGAAATCAGGATTTCCAGTGTTTCTCATATCTATAAAGTTGGAATATTGAGTCTACCAATGGGAAGATGAACAATTATATTTAGCTTTTTTCTTGAATTCCTGTTATCTTTTGCATGTATGTGTGTGTGAGAGAGAGAGAGAAATAGTGTAATAAGTTGTAGTGAAGAAGGGACTTTGAGAAAGCCAGAGAAGTCTTGAAATCTGGAAGAATGTTGTGCTGGACACTCAGCGACTGCTTGCTCTATACGTTCTGTTTTCTGCAGTAGCAGTAATAGTTGTCATTGTCACTGAGTAAAATGTGTGTTTAGTGTTACTCAGAGGTGAATAATCTGGAAAGTCTTTACATACTCAGCTCAACTGTCCCCTCTTCTGGAAGGCTTCCCTGATTAACTCCTGTTCACTCTCTGGGTTGGCTGTCCTTTTATGTCATCCTCACAGTTCTTTATCCTAATTCTACCCTAATGTTTATTGGTCATTCTTCCCCAAGTGACCCCAAACTTTTAGAGGAAGGAATTGGGATTTTTAAATCTCTGTATGCCAGTGCCTAACCCATTGCTGATACTTGTTTTAGGTTTCTTGGCTGTCACAGCAAATCACCACAAACTTGGTGGCTTAAAATAACAGAAACGTAATCTCTTGCAGTTCTAGAAACCAGAAATCTGAAATCAAGGTATCAGCAGTATTAGTTTATTTGGGAGACTCTGAGAACAATCTGTTCCATGCCTTCCTCTTAACTCCTGGTGGTAGCTGACAATACTTGGCATTCCTTGGTGTGTAGCTGCATAACTCCTTGCTCTGCCTTCTACTTCCCTGTGTGTCTTGTCTGTTTCTTCTAAGAACTTGTTATTGGCATTAAGACCCACCCTAATCTGGGATGTTATCATCTCAAGATATCTACCTTAATTATATCTACAAAGACCTTTGTTCCATAGAAAGTCACATTCTGAAGTTCCAGGTAGACATATTTTTGAGGGCCCACAATTCAAACCACTACAACATTAATTAAGTATCTGGTGAAATAAATGAAGGGTCAGCATGGCTTCAGTATTTAGTGTGAGGAATGGCATATTCATATTAAATGAAAGTAGCCTGTATTTGAAAGTATATGGAAATATCAATACAGACCAAACATACATATAACACAAGCACAGAAAACTCAATGTATGCTCAAAGAACATTCAGATACTTATGCTAAGGGGTAACACCAAGTTGTTTTGGGCTCACTGTATTGAGTCTTAGATTTGAAAGAATGTAACATAATGTGTATCCCATGAACATGATAGATTATATTACAGTGAAGTTTTACCATTGCTGGATTTTTATTATTTGCTACTTGAACTCTTTGAAACTATTAAGTAGTACCATCTATTATTATCAATACTGTTTTAACAAGATTTGGACTACAGAAAGATTTTCTGATGTAGGGAAGCATTTTAATTAGATTGCACCAGGTGTGGCCTTGCTCAAGAACAGTCAGAAGCTTCTAGTCTTTCCTTCCCATATTGTAATTTCACATATGAAACTCAACAGACCAATGAGAAGACAGACATCTTTACATATAGTCCTACTAAACAGAAAATGATTCTCTATTAAGAACTGTGGTCAAATATTTTTCTGTTACCTAATGGAAGTAAAATTATTTTTAGGAGCAGTGTGCTGAGTAAGTGAGAAACAATCAGCTAAAACTATTATTTAAAAACTTAGGCTGCTTGGTTGGGTATAGTGACTCACACCTGTCATCCTAGCACTTTGGAAGGTCAAGGCAAGAGGATTGCCTGAGAAAGGAGTCTGAGACCAGCCTGGGCAACATGGTAAGACCTCATCTCTACAATAAATCAAAAACTTAACTGGGCATGATAGTGAAAACCTGTAGTCCCAGCCATTTGAAAGGCTGAAATGGAAGGATTCCCTGAGCCCAGCTGATTGAGACTGGGGTGGCTGTGATTCTGCTACTGCACTGCAGTCTGGATGACAGAGTGAGACTCTGACTCACTCTGATATGTCAGAAGACATTTAGACATGGACTCAAACTACAGCTTGTCCTGCATCCTCAATTATTGACACCACAGGGAGAAGTTATTCTTCACTTTATTAAAAAGTCCAAGAAAATCTAGTTTGAGGTCCAGACTGGCAAGAGGCAGTCCAATTTGAGAATTTTATTTTCGAAGAAGGGAAGACTTCAGTGAGTTGAAATGTGGAATCACCTCTCCATCCCGGGAGAAGCAGGTCTGGTCCCTCTGTGCATTGCTTGACCTGCAGTGTTGTGCTGTGTATTAAAAAGCACTGGAAATAGAACTGAGCATGGAAGGCCATAGACTGCACTCATGAATCTTCCAACTTAGCTCATCCTGAAAGTCAGACATAGTTTTAAAATGGACATGTTAGAGCAGCTTGTGCACAGGGGAGGCAGGCACCACCTAATTTTGGTGCCAGTGTTGATTAGATCATTCCTTCTTGGTAATAGCTGTGGATGTTAACCTTATTTAACAGTAGAGGAAGAAATGGAATATATTCAGCTCCTACCTTGAGATATAATCATTATTTAATAAGGTACTATATATGAAACATTGGGGCTTTATTTGATAAATCATATGCTAATACACTCCAGGATGTTGCTGGCCTCTTTGAAACAGAACCTGTGAGGTCGTGATGGTCACCTGCTTCTACTGTCATTCCCTTCACTCTGTTGAATCTTGAGGCTCTTGCAAATCTTTATGGACTGATGCATACCACAGGTAGGGGTAAGCAACCACTTCTGGTTCTACTGAAATAGGACAGAAGCTCAATAGTTGTAGAGTGAAGTTGCACTAAAATGGAAGAAAGAAGTCCATGTGTGGTGACTCACATTTGCAATCCCAGCACTTTGGGAGACCGAGGAGGGAATATTATCTGAGCTCAGGAGTTTGAGACCAGCCTGGACAACAAAGTGAGACCTGATCTCTACAAAAAATGAAAAAAATTAGCTGGGCATGGTGATGTACACCTGTAGTTCCACTGATTCGGAAGGCTGAGGTGGGAGGATCGCCTGAGTCCAGGAGGTTGAGACTTCCATCAGCCATGATCATGCCACTGCTCTCCAGCCTGGGCAACAGAGTGAGACTCTGACTCCAAAAAAAAGAAAGAAGGAAAAAAGGAAGAGAAGGAGGGAAGGGAGGGAAGGAAGAGAGAGAAGACTTAGGGTCCAGGAAGGAAGGAATCTGAGCCTGTCCCAGACAATGTTGTGAATTAAGTGAAAGATCTATTACATGAAAGCCTCCTTCTTCTTGAATAGCCACTCTCTTTCTCTTGGTGACCCACTTAAACAAATTTCAATTGCTCTGAGGCTTTCCCCGGCTCTGTTCATCTTCCCAGTCACCCTTGCTGTGTCACATGCCCCAGACTTTCCTAATTCATTCCTTTGGAATAAGAACACTAATATCTTCCTTAAACTACATGTATCTTAGGAAGGAAAGCATATTGATGTACCCCAGAGATATTTCCCAGAGTTATCCCCCAACACAGTTTATTTACTCAATAATATTTTTATGAAATAAATATTATTTACTCAATAATATTTTTATGAAATAAATTGGGAAGGTCTGGAGCCTGTGGCACAACCTGGGGAGGATTTTGCTATGTTGATAACCACCTCCCCCTCTGTTTCATGTCCAAGGCAGGTGACTTGACTAGTATAAAGAGGAGACTGTTGACAATCTGTCTAAAGTAGCATGGATCAGTTGGCAACTCTCAAAGCATGTCATAAAGGGATTCAGCTGTCACCTATCCATGGAGGGAAGGCCCTGGAGAAATGACTAGAAGTCATTAGAGGTAGATGTATATGAATGTTGACATAGAGGAGAAGAGCTTATTATTTCACCAGTTAAACCAACTTCTATAGTTCTGGCCAGTACAAGACTTTGTCTCCCAGGAGCTCTTGTGGCTTTGAACCTTTCCTCAGTACAATGTGAGTGAGGCTGGAGAGAGAGGATGCCGAGGGATGTCATATGGGCAGATCACCAACCATGCAGCTTAGGAAATAAGCTTAGTGAGAAACATTTATTCCTTCTCCTCCTCTTTAACATCTCAATTAAGACATAGTTTGCATACCATATGGTTTGCCCATTCTTAACATCTCAATTAAGACATAGTTCGCATACCATATGGTTTGCCCATTCAAAGTATATGATTCAAAGGCTTTTAATATATTCAGAATTGTACAGGCATCCCCACAATCCATTTTGGAACATTTTAATCTCTCCAGAATGAAATCTGATGGTTCTCAGCCATCACCTCTCAGTCCCCCAGCACCATCTAGCCCCTGGAAACTGCTAATCTACCTTCTGTCTCTATATATTTGTCTATTCTGGTTATTCTGTATAAATGAAATCATAAAATATGAGGCTCTTTATGAATGGCTTCTCTCACTTAGCATAATGTTTTCAAGGTTCATCTATATGGTAGCCTGTATCGGTGTTCCATTCCTTTTTATGGCCAAATAATATTCCATTGTGTGTTTTATTAATCTACTCATCACCTGATACACATTTGGGTTGTTTCCACTTTTTGGCTATTATTAATAATGTGGTTATAAACATTTATGTACAAGTTTTTGCATGGATACAAGTTTTCATTTCCCTTGGGTAAATACCTAGGAGTGGAATTTCTAGGTCATATAGTAGTTCTTTTGTGGAAATGGTTGATGGGGGCACCATTGTACATTTCTTCCAGTAGTATATGATGGTTCCAGTTTCCACACATCCTCACCCATGTTTCTTAATATCTTCTCCCTTTCCCTCTCCCTCTCGCTCTCACTCTTTTTTTTTTTTAAGAGACATAGTCTCTCTCTGTCAGTCAAGCTGGAATGCTTAGTTTTGTATTACACAATGATACCTCAAACTCCGGGACTCTAGAGATCTTCCTGCCTCATCCTTCCATATTATCTTAGTGATTGTAGTTGACCTAGTTAGTGGGTGTGAAGTGGTATTTCACTGTGGTTTTAATTTGGATTTCCCTGATGGCTAGTGACATTGAACATTTTATCTTGAACTTGTTGGCTCCTTTAACTTCTTTATCTTGACTAATAGACTTGCCTCCAAGGGACTTGGCCCACAATAGAGATGTGATGGCAGAGAAGTTTCAACCCTCTAATCTCTATGGACAGACAGTTCCTAGGGTCTCCACAGAAAGACTTAGGAAGGTTTGAAATTGGTCACTGGAGTCCCTTGTATTGCTGAATCATAACCTCCAGAACTCCAGAACCAAAGTCTCAGTGTTGCTGAGGAAGGCATCTAAAGAGACTCCAGAAAGGGGAGGCAGAGAAGGAGAAGGGCTTTACAGCAAGACCTGGCCAGAGGCTGAGTAGAACTCCAGATTTCTAGATGATCCTTAGGCAACCTACACTCATGATCTCCTTTCATTCTCCCATTTTATTCTCTAAAACTGTGAGGCACACTGTCACTTTTATGGAAAAGTTTAAATTTTTCAGGTGGCTTCTGTGACTGGGCATATTTCCCATTTAAAAACTAATAAGAAAGATTTTCTTGTCACATAAAAATAGATATAAATTGCCTGGATTAACCAGATGTTGGGTTTAGAGTATCAATGTAATAAGGGCAATATGCATTTATAATAAATACTTTGCAGAGTAGAATGGAATGTTTTAGGTTTGGAAAGTTTCTAATATAAAAGTATGAGTTGCACAGTTTGTCATTTATAAGCTCAGTCAAGAAATGCACATGGAATTATTTATTCTGGGAAGACCAACAGAGTTATTCTTCAAATGTCACCATAGTGTAAAGTGATTTGAATGCTGGTGGTCTAAGGAAGTCTTCCTGTCCCTCGGGGTAGTCTAACTACACAAGACAAATAAGCAAGGAGACAGAAATGGAAGATAAAATGGACAGAGGACAGTGAGTGTAGTTGCCATCCAATCTACATTCAAAGAATAATTCAATATTCACAGGAATTGAGAGAACTGACTTGGGTCAAGTGGAGCATCATATTAAGAATAGGTGGAAATTTGTAATATTGAGGTTGTTTGGGTTGATACTACAGCAATTTCTTGGTTAGAATCATAAAAAGAATGAGAAGCCATGCTAGTTCTAACAATTTAAAATGTAAGAGCATATCTTGAGGTATTGGAGAAGCAAATAAACTTGAAATTATAATTACCAATGAGATTTGAGTTAGCAGAATATGTTAGTTTTGTATTACTCCTGTAACAAATTATTACAAAGTGAATGGTTTCACACAACGCAAATATATTTTCATACGGTTCTGGAGTTAGAAGTCTAAAATGGGTTGGCAAGACTACATTCTTTCCAGAAGCTTCAAGGAAGAATCCTTTTTTCTTTCTTTTTCTGGAAATAACTGCAAGGCTAGCCACATTCCTTGGCCTGTGGCCCCACTACCCTCTGGCCTCTGCTTCCATCCTCACATATCCTTTTCTGACACATCTGCTTATTTTTTTTTAAGGAACCCTGTTATTATATTCGGTCTGAACCATTCAAGATAATCTCACAAACTAAAGATCTTTAATTTAATTAAATTCCTTTTTGCCCTATATGGCCATTTATTCACAAGTTTTCAGGATTAGGGTAGGGATATCTTTAGGGGACCGTTAGTCTACCTGCCACAGGGAAAAAAGATTTTCTCAGTCATTTGTGTATTAGCATGAAAGTGAATGAGTGTTTTGTTTTATGAGGGCTTATCCTGGTCCTTCAAGGCACAGTTAAAACATAATGGTAATCTGCTGCCAATGAAATAAAAGACTTGAATGGCAGTTATTTTCCATGTTTAAGTAAGAGATTGCAGCATGAATTTGTAAGACTTTGTTTAACCCATAGCATACTAGGAGCTCTGGACAGGAGCTTTAGAATGGGTGTTTACACTGAACTTAATCTATTTACATTTTGAGACTTAATTATGCATTAAAATGGCATATATAAAATATTGTGTCCTTTGGTTTCTACCCTTCACCAAAAATATCTTGAGGGCCATGTGACAGGTGGTGTGCAGAATACTGAGAAGAAATAAAAATGAGACACAGACTCACAGTAATGCAACTCATATTACACAAAGCTTATTTAGAATAAAGGGTGAATATCTCATGTCATTTATTGAATCTGGTGCTGAAAGTGAAAACCAGAATATTCATATGGATATTCAAAAGCATGGTATCTATGGAATGCATATCACTTTTGCATCATCAAAAGTGTCAAAAAATTTTGTGGGTCAAACCTTTGTGTGTTGGGGGCCATCTGTTAATATCAATTCATTTAATCCCCACTCCCCATGTCTGGTAAACAGATTGGCTGGATAGGGTTTCTCAAACCCAGCCCTACTTCCCCTCCCAACTGTTACTTCTGTGGTTCAGGACATCAGGGTCTTTTGCCAGTGTTTCCTAACTGGTGTCCTACCCTCTTCTCTTATCCTACACTAACATGATCCAGTTATAAAGCAAATGTAACTCTGTGACTTAAAGCCCTTCACATCTTGAAGTAGAACTGACGTTCTTTAATTCTTTATTGGAAGCCCTCAAGAATCTGACCTCTGTCTGCCTCTCTGACCTCACTTACAGCTTCTTTTCCTCACCCATTCTCACCAGGTTGAATCTGGAAAAAGCAGATTCTGCCTCCTTGCAGGCAGCCATGCTGTTTCTGGTCCATGGACCTACCTGGGTCTTTTACCTTTTCTCCCTCCCTACATTCTTCTACTGTTTATATCCCAGCTTGCTTGCAGTACCCCTCCCCTCTCCTCCCACAGGACAGGTATTTATGCCTCTGTTCTCCCCAGTGAATGTACAGATTCTTTAGAGCAAGGACACAGAATATACCTCTTCCCTTCTCCAGCCCCATTAGCACCTGTCACATAAAAGTCATGCAGCTAATATTTGTCAAATTCAACTAAACTGTGCAGGGAAGCATCTCCCTCATTTGTGACTGTGTTTATTGCCATTCAGACTGAGGTGATACAATCATGGTGATTTGAGGACACTTCAAAATGAAAAGGGCTCCACATC
>NW_007156879.1:0-768 GCF_000164805.1 Carlito syrichta | reverse complement strand
TCTTTACATCTGCAAATTTCCCACCATATCTCTATTGTTTATAACTAGATATTTGATTTTCCAGTCATTAGAGATACTGAAAATTTAGAGTATAAATTATGTGATGTTGAGAAAACTTGGAATAACGGTGAAAACTTAGCCATCCTTGTGCATTCAAGTTAACCCAGTCAATTAGAAGGCTGAGCAGGGTGAATCTGTTCAGCCAAGGAGGTAAAAGCTGTACAGTAAGTTGGGATTGAAGAATTGCATGCCAGAAAGGATGACAGAGATCCAAACTAAATAAAAAGAGCAGAATCCCATGTTTTACCCCAGATCTCCTGAATCAGATTTTGCTTTTTTACACTATTCATTTCCTTGTTGTACACATTAAAATGTGCAAGCGTCCTTCTAACTCCTCACTTTTTATCTAAGTAGTATATACTACCTGTCCTGTGTGATGGAAATATAGTCCTCCAAAATGTACACATCTGTGTTTGTGCCTAGATTTTATATCATTCAGAAAAGTATATTATCTGCACTAGCTGAGTGAATCCTATTTCATTCCATTTCCTCAGTTTCCAAGCAAACATTATAGAATATTTCTGTGTTAAAAATAATCTTATATGACATTCCCATTGTCATAGAAGTTAGAACCTTTTCTCTTCACTCTAATTTTACCTGCAGTTAACAATTCTGCCCACGGACACTTGGTAAGTGTGTCTTCTTGTTTTCAGATTATGTTGACATTTGGGGATGTGACAATGGAATTCTCTACAGAAAAGTAAGAAT
>NW_007156878.1:0-736 GCF_000164805.1 Carlito syrichta | reverse complement strand
TCCAGCAGCTGTTATTTTTTGAGTTGTTGATAATTGCCATTCTGACTGGAGTAGGTGGTATCTCAGTGTGGTTTTGATTTGCATCTCCCTGATGATTAGTGAGGTTGAGCATTTCTTCATGTGTTTGTGGCTGCTCGAATGTCTTCTTTTGTGAAGTGTCTGTTCATGTCTTTTGCCCATTTTATAATGGGGTTGTTTGTTTTCTTCTTTTCAGTACGCTTCAGTTCCTTGTAGATCCAGGATGTTAAGCCTTTGTCAGACCTAGAGTTGGCAAATACTTTTTCCCAGTCTGTAGGCTGTCTCCCTGCTCTCTTGATGGTTTCTTTGGCTTTGCAGAAGCTTGTCAGTTTAATAAGGTCCCATTTGTCTATCTTCTCTCTTAAGTCCTGTGGGTTTCGGGTTTTGTACAGAAATTGGATGCCAGTTCCGATTTCCATGAGAGTATTTCCTTCCTTTTCTAAGGTTCTTATGGTTTGAGGTTTTACATTTAGGTCTCTGATCCATTTGGAGTTAACCTTTGTGCATGGGGATAGATAGGGGTCCTGTTTCAATCTTCTGCATGTGGTCAGCCAATTTTCCCAGCACCATTTACTGAATAGGTTTTCCTCTCCCCATTGGTAGGTGGTGGGGGCTTTGTCGAAGATGAGTTGGTTGAGAAATTGAGGTTTTGCTTCTGGAATCTCGATTCTGTTCCATTGATCTATATGCCTGTTCCTGTACCAATACCAAGCTGTTT
>NW_007156877.1:0-325 GCF_000164805.1 Carlito syrichta | reverse complement strand
GTGAGGTGAGTGAATTGCCTGAGCCCGCAGGTTTGAGACCCGCCTGGGCAGCGAGACCTCATCTCTACAATGAATAAAAAAATCAGCCGGGCATAGTGGCACAAGCCTGTAATTCCAGCTACTCAGAAGGCTGAGGTGTAAGGATCACCACAGCCCAGCAGGCCGAGGCTGTGGTGGCCGGGAGCGGCCACTGAACTCCAGTCTGGGTGACAGAGTGAGACTCCAACTCAAAAAAAAAATACAACTGTCTTGTGCACATTTATTTTGTACTTGAGACTTTATCAAAATCATTTATTAGTGCAAGTAGGTTTATGACAGATTCTTT
>NW_007156876.1:0-581 GCF_000164805.1 Carlito syrichta | reverse complement strand
GGTACCCCAGTGACTGGTCCTCTTTGATGGGTGCCCAGTGACTGACTCTCCTTAGTGATGGGTGTCCCATGACTAATTCTCCTCTGTGATTGTTGCACTAGTGAATCTGTGTTGAGTGCCTACGTGACTTTCCTTTCTCCAGGATATTGGTCTCAGTGACATATTTTTCTCTGTGATGGGTCTCACGTCTACTGGGTCATCTCTCTGATAAGTGCCCTAGTTACAGGACTTCTCTGTGATGGATGCCTCAGTGACTGGTTCAATCCTGTGACTGTGCTCCATTGTCCAGTCCTCCCCTAAAATTGCTGACCTAGTGACTAGGGCTCATCTGTGATCAGTGCCCTGTTGACTGTCTTTCCTCTTTGATGGCTACCTCAGTGATTGTCCTTCTGCAGACATGTGTGCCTCATTGACAGTCTCTCCATTGATTGACTCTTCTTTGTAACTAGGGCTTCAGATATTGGCACTCATTTGTGATGGCTAACCTATTCAATGATCTCCTTTGTGATGGGTGCACCAGTGACTGGTCCTTCACTGTGACAGGTGTCTTAGTAACAGGCCTTCTCTGTGATGGGCGCCAG
>NW_007156875.1:0-2326 GCF_000164805.1 Carlito syrichta | reverse complement strand
TTCCTCAGTTTTTTCTTTCAACTAAAACGAGTACTTCTTAATCCCACTACTTTAATGATCTGATAAAGACAGTGGGGACACTCATTAGCTAAAGAACAGCAGGATTTAACACACAAAATATGGACTGCAATCACACAGTCTTAAAGTGTATTTTTGACCCAAACACTCGGGCTAAATTTATGCTGCTGACCACTTTTATTTAGGCCGGTATCATTCATTTCTGTTTCCCAAGTGTGCACCATAATGTCTGCATAGTAGTTTTACTAGTGTTTTATTCAAGAACAAAGCAAAAAATCAATACTTCTAGCCAGGCACTGTGCTGATGCCAGATTCCCCATTTTCACAAATGTGTGACAGTACATTTGCATTATTGAGGTAATTATTTTGTATTTGCAGTTTTAGGTGAGATATGTATACATATTTTATTTATAAGGTAAGTACTTTTGAAGGTGGACCACAGTAGCAGGTAACCTTATATCCCTAAAAGTGCCAGGGATTTTGATGCCTTAGACCCAAGACAGCAAGAATGCCCCCCGCAAGGCTTTCTTCCCCGCTTTTGGGGTTCGTTGATGTCCTTTCCGTTTCTGAAGGCACTTTAGCGGTCAGCATCCTCCCACCTCCAACTGCCACTTTCCCAGCTGGTTGGACTTCCTTTCCATTTGTTTGGCCAGAGCCTTTAAAAAATTTTATTTTTCACAAAAGTATAGGTGAATATGGACACTGTTGAGCAACTTCTATCACCCAACTCTGGACCGTCCCTCATTTAATGCCACCATTTTAAACATTCTGTTAAATACAATATTCATTACTATAGATACGAGTATTTTTAAAGGACAACTGATGCTTTTACACTTTGCAGTTTGATAAGATTAGATGAAGTTAGGATGACAGGACAAGTTATGATTTGTTGCATGGAAGAATATATTAAGGGCTTTGAACCAACAATATATGCCAATAATTTAATATGGCTCTTCTTAGTAATGTGACTAAATAATTTATTATTTGAAGTGAAAAAGAGCTATTGACATTTATTCCAAGTCAATAGGTACAAATCAAGGCTCCCTCACCGAACAAGGTATGTATTCACCTTTTCATCAAGACCTTTGGGTTTTAAATATAGATTGCAGAAATGTTGGATGCACATACACATATTTAGAGAGAGGTCAAGTGAAGCTGTGTGTCTGTCATCCCGTTTCAGGAGTTATCGACCTGAGGCCAGCTGGCATTCTTTCGTACACCCACAGTCGGACTCTGTCTTGCCAATATGTAACAGCAAACCCAATGCAATATTCTGAGTCATATCCTAAGCCGGACATTCATCCATTTTCACCTCTACCCTGCTTTTCCTCCTCCACTCTGGCTTGCTCCTAACACTACCTGTGTGTCTGTCTTCTTCCTTTGTATTTTTTAGTGCTGCCGTTCTGATGGACTGACGCTTCCAAGAGGCAGACCCGTGTAGCCCACAACCAACTCAGAGGGAGCCGACAGCCCGGCAGTGCCTCTCGCCCTCCCTTCCTTTGCAGTCCAGGACAGAGGCTCCATAATGGCTGCAGACAGGCCCTGCGGCATGTGAGGTTCGCCCTCCTGCTGCTCTGGCTGAGGGTGTTCTCCTCCTTCTGAAGAGCCCCAGATTGGGCTTTCTCGCTCTCAGGGTCCCCCAGAAGTAGTGATACCCTTGAGAGTAACCGGCACTGAGAATGGCACCAAGCCTCCCGGCTGGCTCTCTTATCGTCTACAATTTGGGGGCCAGAGGCACATTGTCCACATGAAAGTCAGTCAGTCTGTGCTATCCAGATACCTCTCTGTGTTCACCTACACGGACCAGGGTGCTCTTCTGGAGGACCAATTTTTTGTTCAGGATGACTGTTACTATCATGGTTATGTGGAAGGAGACCCAGAATCCTTGGTTGCTCTTAGCACCTGTCTGGGGGGCTTTCAAGGAATGTTGATAATAAACGACACTGCTTATGAAGTCGAGCCCAAAAGGCTTTCTGCCACGTTTGAGCATCTGATATACAAAATGGACAGTGAGGAGACACAATTTCCACCCATGAGATGTGGCTTAACAGACAAAGAAATAGCACGGCAGGTGAAGAAGTTGCAAGAGAGCGGTCACTCTATTCTGATGCAAGATGCCATTGAGGGTTGGTGGACACATTCATGGGTTGTTGAAATGGCACTGGTGGTAGACCATGAACGATTCGTTTTTAAGCAAAGTAACGTCTCACTTGTGCAACAGGACGTACTTACAATTATGCACACATTGAATAATTTGTATGACCAGGTGGATGTTGATGTGGTTCTCTCTGGTTTCGAGATCTGGACC
>NW_007156874.1:0-1195 GCF_000164805.1 Carlito syrichta | reverse complement strand
TTTCTTTCCTTTTCCTAGGAATTCAGGGTCTCTGTACTTCTTATCTGTTTTTAGAAGCAATACTTCAAGGTACCAAATCAAATAAGAGTTTTGAGAGAATATAAATTTTTCTAGAGGTTCTCCTTTTGTGCTACTGCATCTGCATTGATAGGAAATGTAAAAATGGCTTTGACCATGAGTTCTTTTGTTAGCTGGGCCTGGAGTTCCTGATCTCTGAATATGCACTGTTCACTCAATAGTAAAGTAGAAATAAAGTTTCTATTTTGTTCATCACAACCCATTCCTGAGCAGTACTCTAAAACTTTGCTATCTCTATGACACTTCAAAACAAATTGGCAACAGAAACTTCTTGTGAAAACATTGTGATGATTCGCAATATATGGCTTTGATTTCATCACCTCAGATTGTTTAGAAGAGGAAACTATACTCTATGTAAATGCAACTTTGTAGAGACAGGAATGGTGAAAGGCAGTGATTTAGAACATGTGAGGAGAACTAAGAGCAAGGACATTGGTCTCACCCATACTCCACCACACACTAGATATTTGACTTTGGCACTTTTATTTAATGACTACAAGCATCAGTCTCCCAAATTAAAAAAATATAAAAATGGAAGATACTAGCTATACTTATTATATATAGGTGTTACTCTATTTAAATAAAATGATCTAAAGTCACCTGAATCCTAGCAAAAAATTTATTAAATGGTAATGATCCTTATTATTATTATCTTTTATGGAACTGTGAACAATAGACACACTCAGTTGAATAGACATTCAAACCAATCCAGTGCATCAGAGAAATGACATGGGATGATGAAAGAAGGAAAGAGCAGTATGAAATTGAAGCAGAGATGCTGAAATGCAATTCCACAGAGTCACTAGACCAGGAGGACTGTCAACAGACCTACTGCAACAGCAAGTGCAGCATGGAACAATAGCCTCATACTCCAGAGTACATACCCATTGAAATTGTATCGTGTGCTCTTGTGCCACAGTGAATTCTTATGACTGAAGACATTTGCAAGTACTCAGACATCTTTTCTTAGAGTTATACCTTATTGTCATATAGTATTTGGCTTTACAGAATGATGTCATTTTCATCAAACTTTTAATTTGCATATGGCATTCAGAGCACAACTGGTTATTTAATGTTTTTATATGCATGGCACTTTTTGTAATTCCATTTTTTTCAA
>NW_007156873.1:0-716 GCF_000164805.1 Carlito syrichta | reverse complement strand
AATGATAAAATTGCCTAATGACTTCATTTCTCAGAATGTATCCTGCTACTCATGACTACAAATTTAATTTCCATTAGTTTGCTTCTCGACCTTTAATACACAAAATAATTTTTGTTCAGAAGTTGATTTACTTTGTTTTCTTGTTGAAACTATTTTGAAATGGCAAATCATATTGAGAGATTAAATAACAAAATTAAGCCGGGCGCGGTGGCTCAGCCTGTAATCCCTCACCTTGGGAGGCTGAGGTGAGTGGATTGCCTGAGCCCGCGGGTTCGAGACCCGCCTGGGCAACTTGGTGAGACCTCATCTCTACAATAAATCAACAAATTAGCCGGGTGTGGTAGCGCGCGCCAGTAGTTCCAGCTACTTGGAAGGCTGAGGCGGAAGGATCTCCGGAGCCCAGCAGGTTGAGGCTGCCGTGGCCGGGAGCAGCCACTGCACTCCAGTCTGGGAGAAAGAGTAAGACGCCAACTCAAAAAATAAATAAATAAATAAATAAATAAATAAATAAATAGCAACATTAAAAACATATATAAAACCAAAGTGAGAACAATAAGAATAGTTATGAACAAGGTCATGCATGTGTAATTCATGGAAACTATTTACAAATGTAGCAACACTTAACATAGGCCTCCCACTAATATTTACAAGGGTTAGAAAGGGAAAGAAAAGGAGGGCCAATTAACAAATGTCTATATTTAAAAGTTCTAATTTAC
>NW_007156872.1:0-787 GCF_000164805.1 Carlito syrichta | reverse complement strand
CTTCCAAGCAGCTGGAACTACAGGCACGTGCTACCATGCTTGGCTAATTTTTGATTCATTGTAGAGATGAGGTCTCGCCAAGTTGCTCAGGTAGGTCTCGAACCCATGGACTCAGACAGTCCACTCATCTCAGCCTCCCAAAGCACAGGATTACAGGCTGAGCCACCGAGCCTGGCTGAAATGTCATTTTTAATTATGGAACACCAGCAACAGGGTCAGTATTGAATACAGGTTTAGAAACCATTCATGACTAACTGGTTTGTAATCTAAAAAAGGCAGAAACAACCTTTCCTAGGGGAAAAGGCAGGTCTCAACCAGCAGAAGACAGGAAGTTGTTATTTTCTTTCCATAATGTTACTTATACAAAGTCCACCTTGGTATATATCTGCTAAAAGGATTCACGAAATCAGCTGTCTTCAGGCAACTGACTTTCATTCCTCACTCTGCATTATATCTCCCAATTAAAATGGAAAAGAATAAAGCTTTTATTTCAATAACTAGAGAGAAGCCTTGGTAAATTCATTAGCAGCCACTAGAAATATTGGCCCAATGATGTGCAGGTATTGCCTGGAGACAGTCAAGCCCACTGTCCAATGGCAAAGCTCAATGTCAAGACCATTTTTCTAATATTTGCTTTCCATGTAATTCTTCCCACTCCTGGCAGTCTCAGAAGAAAAGACTCCAACATAGAGACATTCCTAGTGTGGTCAGAGTCACTCTTAATCAGACAGCATTAACTTTTTCCTTTTTTTTTTTTGAGTTGGAGAGTCACTCTTCACCCAGACTG
>NW_007156871.1:0-760 GCF_000164805.1 Carlito syrichta | reverse complement strand
CAACTACAGGTGCGTGCCACATGCCCAGCTAATTTTTGATTTATTGTAGAGATGAGATCAACTTGCCCAGGCAGGTCCTGAACCTGCAGACTCAGGCAATCCACTCGCCTCGGCCTCTCAAAGTGCTGGGATTACAGGCTAAGCCACTGAGCCCGGCCCAGATAGCATTTTCATTTGGTAGTATCTGTTCCATATATGTGTCTAATATCTGTCAGTCTCCATATATTTTACCCATTAAGAGGTTAGGCACAGTTCCCAATCTGGCAAGCTTAGAGAACCTAAGCCAACAAGTAAGAGACAAAAGCCCAGGGAATTAACAGAGATTTGGACTGAGAATTTTAATTCAATAAATACTGAGTAGCTATTATGTTCTATAGCAACAGAATAATCAGATGAGGTTCCTGTCCTGCAGAATATCTTCTTGAGAGGAGACCAACACATTCACCTTGGCTATAGATGAGAAAGAAAAGGCAAGTAAGACATAATTAGTATTTAAGATGCTGGGCACTGTTCAGTTCAGTTGCACAAAAATAGCATGAGACATCCATTAATTTCTTCCATGATACAGATGATAAAACCAAGGGCTTAAGGGGTAAAGTCTTTGCCCAAGGTCACCCTGAAGGTAACTAATGAACTTCTGATAATAACACCTCAATTTCAAAGACTCCTCAAGAATGAGGAATGTAGAGAGAGAAAGAAGAAATGTCAGAAGAAGGAGAACTCAGGACAAGAAACTCTGACTCCACCACCTTAATCTAGT
>NW_007156870.1:0-751 GCF_000164805.1 Carlito syrichta | reverse complement strand
ATTTTAATTCAATAAATACTGAGTAGCTATATGTTCTATAGCAACAGAATAATCAGATGAGGTCCTGTCTGCAGAATATCTCTTGAGAGGAGACCAACACATTTCACTTTGGCTGTAGGTGAGAAAGAAAAGGCAACTAAGACATAATTAGTATTTAAGATGCTGGGCACTGTTCAGTTCAGTTGCACAAAAATAGCATGAGACATTCATTAATTTCTTCCATGATACAGATGATAAAACCAAGGGCTTAAGGGGTAAAGTCTTTGCCCAAGGTCACCCTGAAGGTAACTAATGAACTTCTGATAATACCACCTCAATTTCAAAGACTCCTCAAGAAATGAGGAATGTAGAGAGAGAAAGAAGAAATGTCAGAAGAAGGGAGAACTCAGGACAAGAAACTCTGACTCCACCACCTTAATCTAGTCAATTGCCATCCCCCACTCTGCAGAAAATGACTATATTGGATATTAAGAGACTAGAAATCTAGTCACAGCTCCACTACAGACTAGTTGTGTGGTCTTGGACAACACCAACAATGGATTCAAGCAAGACATTTGAAATTGTGTAACTTAACTAAAATTCACTCATGTGAATCCTCAAGTTGGAGTTTCAAGTGATTTATCTGAAGATAGATGATGATAGATAGATGTTATAAGATAGACAGATAGACACACAAATATATAAATGTTTATGTATTATGTATTTCCCCTAAACATTAAACTCTTAACCACTGAATTTTTTTTTGAGTTGG
>NW_007156869.1:0-828 GCF_000164805.1 Carlito syrichta | reverse complement strand
AGAAATGTCAGAGAAGGGAGAACTCAGGACAAGAAACTCTGACTCCACCACCTTAATCTAGTCAATTGCCATCCCCCACTCTGCAGAAAATGACTATATTGGATATTAAGAGACTAGAAATCTAGTCACAGCTCCACTACAGACTAGTTGTTTGGTCTTGGACAACACCAACAATGGATTCAAGCAAGACATTTGAAATTGTGTAACTTAACTAAAATTCACTCATGTGAATCCTCAAGTTGGAGTTTCAAGTGATTTATCTGAAGATAGATGATGATAGATAGATGTTATAAGATAGACAGATAGACACACAAATATATAAATGTTTATGTATTATGTATTTCCCCTAAACATTAAACTCTTAACCACTGAATTTTTTTTTGAGTTGGTGTCTCACTCCATTATCCAGGCTGTAGTGCAGTGGCATGCTCACAGCAACACCAGCATTGACCTGATGGAATCTAGTGATCCTTCTGCCTCAGCCTTCCAAGTAGCTGGAACTACAGGTGCATGCTACCATGCCCAGCTAATTTTTGATTTATTGTAGAGATGAGGTCTTGCTAAGTTGCCCAGGTGGATCTCAAACCTGTGGTCTCAGGCAATTCCCTCACTTCGGCCTCCCAAAGTGGTGGGATTGCAGTCTGAGCCACTGAACCAAGACTGAAATTTCTTAATGGCTCTCCCCAGTACCTACTAGTGAGTCATCTTCATTCATTTGTCATGCAAGGTCTTTTATGATATGACCCCAGGCTCTTTCATCATTTAATGCCTCATTTTCTCTCTACATTTCCAATGTTTTAGCCACATTTGACCGCTACGTGTTTGCTG
>NW_007156868.1:0-812 GCF_000164805.1 Carlito syrichta | reverse complement strand
GAAGATAGATGATGATGATAGATAGATGTTATAAGATAGACAGATAGACACACAAATATATAAATGTTTATATATTATGTATTTCCCCTAAACATTAAACTCTTAACCACTGAATTTTTTTTTGAGTTGGTGTCTCACTCCATCATCCAGGCTGTAGTGCAGTGGCATGCTCACAGCAACACCAGCATTGACCTGATGGAATCTAGTGATCCTTCTGCCTCAGCCTTCCAAGTAGCTGGAACTACAGGTGCATGCTACCATGCCCAGCTAATTTTTGATTTATTGTAGAGATGAGGTCTTGCTAAGTTGCCCAGGCGGATCTCAAACCTGTGGTCTCAGGCAATTCCCTCACCTCGGCCTCCCAAAGTGGTGGAATTGCAGTCTGAGCCACTGAACCAAGACTGAAATTTCTTAATGGCTCTCCACAGTACCTACTAGTGAGTCATCTTTATTCATTTGTCATGCAAGGTCTTTTATGATATGACCCCAGGCTCTTTCATCATTTAATGCCTCATTTTCTCTCTACATTTCCAATGTTTTAGCCACATTTGACTGCTACGTGTTTGCTTCTGTATCTGCTCATGGTGTTTATTCAGAATGTCCAGCTATCCTCAGTTCCTCTACCTGGCAACCCCCAACTCATCTTTCTTTTTTTTTTGGAGTTGGAGTCTCACTCTGTCACCCAGACTGGAGTGCAGTGGCATGTTCCCAGCCACGCAGCCTCAACCTGCTGGGCTCTGGTGATCCTTCTGCCTCAGCCTTCCAGGTAGCTGGAATTACAGGTGTGCACTACCACACCCGGCTAATTTTTT
>NW_007156867.1:0-658 GCF_000164805.1 Carlito syrichta | reverse complement strand
TGATTTCCTGACCTAACTAATTGGCCGACTAGTTTGCTGACTAGTTGCCTGGCCTAACTAGCCAGTCGATTAGATAGCTGAGCTAACTTCTCATCTGACAAGTTGGCCGACTAGTCTGGCGATAGGTTAGCTGACATAACTAGTTGGTCAGCTAGTCAGCTGACCAGTTAGCTGATTTAACTAGTCAGCCGGCGAGTGAGCCGACTGCTCAGCTGAATTAACTAGTCAGCCAGTGAGTTAGCCAACTGGTCAGCTGACTTAACTATTAGGCTGTCAAGTGAGCTGACTGGTCAGCTGACTTTAGTCAGCTGGTGAGTGAGCTGATTGGTCAGAAGTCTTAACTAGTTGACAGGCATTTGAGCCAACCCATGAGCCGACTTAACTAGACGGTTGTCGAGTGAACTGATGGATGAGCTGCCTTAACTAGTCGGCCAGCAAACTAGCCGACTGGTGAGCTGACTTAACAAGTCAGATGGCGAGCAAGCTGACTAGTTAGCTGACCTGTTGGCCTTTGAGCAAGCTGACAAGTAATTGACCTGTTGGCTGGTGATTGAGCTGACTATTTTGCTGACTGGTTGGCAGGTGAGTGAGCTGACTAGTTAGCTGACCTGATGGAAAGCCAGCGAGCCCACTAGTTAGCTGATCAGCTAGCTGAGTG
>NW_007156866.1:0-657 GCF_000164805.1 Carlito syrichta | reverse complement strand
GACCCAGCAGGCTGAGGCTGCAGTGGCAGGGAGCGGGCCACCACCTTCCAGCCTGACGATGGAGTGAGACTACGACTCAAAGAAAAAAAAGGAAAAAAAAAGAGCATTCATTTGTCTATTGAATTGGGATCATCATGAATAGACAGAGATCATTTGGGAAGGAGGCCCCAGTCTTGGGCCTAGAATTCCTGAAAGACAGTGGATCAGCATACAACTGGGTTTTGGTTTTGGGAGGCCGAGGTGAGAGACTACTGAAGCCCGGGTGTTCGAGCTCCCTGGAATGCAAGCACTGGAGTTGTGCATGGTGGCACCCGCAGTCCAGGCTACACAGGATAAGGTGGCCTCTGTCCTGGGTGTTCCTTGGCATCGCCCCTGCAGACAGACCATGCAAGTCCAGACTGAGCACCGTGGTAAATGTCCATCAGCCCCATGCCCTGGGAGGCCGATATGGGAGGCTGCATGAGCCCAGGGGTTGCAGACAAGCCCAGGAGACATGACAAGACTGCATCTTAGCAAGAGGACTCCGAAATCGAGTCTGGCATGGTGGATCTCGAAGTCCCAGGTGCTCAGTGGCTGATGTGGGAGGACAACCTGAGCCCCACAGGTCAAGTCCCTGGGATCCACAATCGTGACGCTGCACCCCAGCCTGGCTGACGG
>NW_007156865.1:0-5539 GCF_000164805.1 Carlito syrichta | reverse complement strand
CTCACCTTTGTGAGTCTCCATTTTCTATCATTCCACAGTCTATGTCCATGATTAAATATTTGTCACTCAAGAGACTGCAGTTGTGGTTTAGCTCTCACGTGGGTGGTGGAGTTGTTACCTGTGTCCTAACCACAAATGATACCTGCCAAATCTATCAATTCTTGTATAACTGTACTGGTAGATACCAGGAGGTAGACGAGTCCTCAAATGAGCCAATACTGTGCTTGGATGTTTAAGATCATCACATAAAATAATTTGTCCAAAGCTTGAAACAAATAGTAAAGTTTCATGAACATTGCCGCATTTTAAGAACTATCTTTTAGGGCCCTCTTCCTTTCCCAGCTTCCTAGTCAATATGACCAGGAAAATAAAATATCAAATAAAAATTCTGTTTAAATAGATGTTACCATGTGGCTCAGTTTTAGCAGAGACCCCAAAAGCCAAGAATGGCGTGATGTGTGACAAGAACAGAAACATCTTTAGTTAAGGTCCTATACCATGCTGAGTACATGCTAAGAGATAGCAAAACTGCTTCAGTTGACATTTTGTCTTATAACACAGGCTGCCTATATATGAATTGATTCAATAGAACATGAAAGATTTCTCTGTAGATAGTTGACAGTGTATCATGGCTTCACTCTCCATAGAAACACTCAGGACAGGACAGAGATGCTGGAAGAAAGCTACCCATGCATTTCATGTGACCCTGTAATTGGAATAACATAGAGCACTAGGTACCTGACTTACTTATGGCTGAGTTGTGGAGAGGGACCTGAGTCCTTACTGCCTGGGCATCAGCAGATTTGAAATTGTACTAGAATAACCAGTATGTCTAGAGTGGGCAGGGAAAAGTCTGGTGAGATCACTATGTGCCAAATGTAGGCTTGCCAAAGGTACTCTTCCAACAGGGGCAAGGTGACTCTAACAGAGGGTAGACTTCAATCCAGGAATTAAGCAGACATCTGAAAGCACTGCTTTCAGGTGAGAGATTCCTGATGATGGGGAGGGTACCTCCAAAGAACCCTCAATGGACCCCCTTAAGCAAGAGAATTGCCACAGTCAGAAGGTACAATGCAAACCCAAGGGTTTCAGTCAAATGTACATTACCTCTCCTCCTTCATCCTTTTCAACCCTGAAGAGTCCAACAGGACCACCAGAAAGTGATGGAGTGGAACAAACGGAAGAAGATCACCATTGTTCACTGGCCCTCCCTGGTGCATGTTTCCAAGCCAAGGAAAGACTGAGATTGGAGAAGAAATTTTAAGAGAATGATAGTTTAGACTTTGGATATGATTCCAGACTGGATTATTTAAAAATATCTAGGAAAAGACACTTAAAAATTATGTCTTTTGTTTTGAACCTGAAAATGGATTGGGAGGCAACTTATTACTCTAGAGTGACCTGAAAAGTTAAAGGATCGAATTGAAAATTCATGATAGTATTAATGGAGATGAAAAACCAGGGCACAGGCTAAATTTAAAGCATGGCAGCAGGTGCTTACTTTCTGACTATACCCAAAATAGTTTTAAACATTAAACCTGTTGTGTAAATTTCTCCTAAAAGACAGGAGGCTCTAGAACAAAAAATAAGTATATTATCAATAAAAAGCTACATTAATCATATGTTTGGAGCATGCAACACATAGTTTTTAAATATGGGAAAATGTGTCAGTGAAAGGTCAAGCCTCTTTTTGTTGCCCAAGAATAATCACATGAATCATTTGAGTAGATTAAATACACTAACTCAACACTTAGTCACCTGCCACTTTTTCATGTCAAGAGATTTTATGATTCCTGAGTGTCATATACAAATGGCAGAGGATTACTTCCATAGCCCCTCTGCCAAAACCTCTCCTGCAACAGATGAGATATGTCTCACCTTTTCTCCTCCGACATACAGAGTTGACCATTGACAACCTATAAGAAGTCCAACCGACATGTGTCTCCTATACCTGATTAGCCACTCCTTCATATTTTCCTTCTTATTTGTGGTGGCTTTGAAATATATGTTTAAATTTATGTGACATTCCCACCCATCAAGAATAATTCCTCTCTCCTGGAATTTGATCTAGTCTCGGGGATTCATTTCTTACAAATAGAAGATGACAGAAGGAATGCAGTATGATATTTAGAACCATGTCATAAAAGGCAACACAACATCAGCTTGAAACCTTTTGAAACCCTTGCTTTCAGAACCCAGTCGCCATGCTGGATCCCAGGACACATAGAAAAAAACTCACATTTGTAGATCCGGCCAACAACATGGCTACGGCCCAAAGCTCACAGTCAGTGTCAGCCACCAGGTACGTGAGTGAGGAAGAGTAAGCCATGGTCTGATGACAACTCCATTAGAGGCCCTGAGTGAAAACCACCCAACTGAGTCCAGCAACATGAGAGATAATAAAATATGATAAATATCATTTTATGCCATAAAGTGTAGGGTGGTTTGTGACACAGCTATAGATCACCATAACACTATCAAGATGCACTTCTAGAAGTACTTTAAACATGTTTGGATTCTGAAACATTGCTTCTATTCTGGAGATATACCCTATGATTTTGAATCCAGAATACAGAAACAACATTCTGCAAAGAGTGATTATTTTTAGTAGTAAAATATTAGAAAGAACAATTTCACTATTATTTAGCACTTGGACTACAAAACTATTTCAAAGCCATATGATGAAATATTATGAAGCCATTAACATATGTTTTTAAACTCCAAGATTTACAGTTGGAACAAATGGCATACTTGTAGGTCTTTCTTTCTCCCCATTAATACAACTATAAATTCTGAAAATAATGTAAGAGGCAACAAATGGAAAACTCTGAACAATGGTGAAAGGAAGGCAAATGGCTTAAGAATCCAGAAAAGAAGGAACAACCCAGTAACTGGGTGTCACACATTACTCCACCCAGCAGTAGGTAATTTAGACCTGCATTTCTCAACACCCAATCACATAACAGACGGCAGCTCATTAGCTCAATTGTTCAGGTGAATTGAACTGAAGTCTTAACTACCACATCAAGTGAGGTTGGGATGTCCACCAGTGGGGATTGATAAAGTGACCTGATGATAAATGGCCAATAGAGGAACTCCACTTTTCCTCTGGGCTAGAGACACCCCTTTTCTACTGAGAGATATTGGGAAAAAGATGTTGAACTGGAAAAGGTGACCCTCCTTAATAGCCCAGCCCAGGAAGCTTTTATCCCATGCACCGGAAACTCTCCTTTACCACCTAGAAACACTGGGAGACCAAGTGGAATCAGCATGGGTAATCTAATCACAACAATTTCCTCTGGTCAAGGAAACCCTCTTGGAACCTCAAGAGAAGGTTGAAACCATACCATCACAGTACTTTTTCAGGGAAGTTTCTGCATGTCCAAGGCCTCAGGGCTCCACCAACAGATACTGAGTGTCTCTTCCTGTGCATCTCTCCCAAAATCCAGACAGCACTATTTGGAAGAAGTGGGAGCCCTCAGAGCACCAGGGAAACCAAAATAATAAGATAATGCCTCCAAGGCTTTAAAAATCAAACTTTTATTGACACCACAGTCCACAAAAAGAGGGCCAGGACCTATGTCTATACCTCAATTGGGTAATGATAGCCTGCTAAAATAAAAGATGAAAATGAGACCCAGACAAATTGGTTAGGATATAATTTTTAAAACCACCCACCACATCAAGAACCATGTAAAACACAACTTGAATGATAAAAGAAAATCAACTGACAAGAGTGATATGAATTATCACTCTTGAAATTATCTGAAAAGGATTTTAAAGCTGTTGACATAAAATTACTTCAACCACAAATGACAATTATCTTGAAACAAATGTAGAAATAGAAAATATCAGCAAAAAATAAGAATTCTGAAAAATAATAAAATGAATATTATAAAACTGACAATTCGAAAAGAAAAAAACTTTGTTAATTGGGCCAGTGGGCTCAGGAATGAAACTTAAAAGAGGGTTGGATAAAGCATAAAAGCAATGAATTTTAGGGCAAGTCAATAGAATTTGATAGGTTTGAATAACAGAGAAAAAATGGACTGGGAAAAAAAGGAACAGAGCCAGAACCTATGAGACATGTGGAACTTTAACCAAAGACCTATTATTCATATCATCAGAGTGCTAGAAAGAAAGGAGAAACACAGTGGGTCTAAAAAATGTTTTGAAAAAATAATGGATGGAAACTTTCAGAATTTGACAAAAAGAAAAACTTGCAGATTCAAAAAACTTAGCAAACCTCAAGCAGAATAAATACACACATTAAAAAAAAATCATGTGAAGACAAAACTAAGCTTCCACAAACTGAAGGAAAAGAAAAAAGGATTTAATAAAAAGATGATTGCCTGAGCCCAGCAGCACCACTGTACTTCAGCCTGGGTGACAAGAGTGAGACTCTAACTCAAAAAAAAAAAAAAAAATCAATAGAAGCAACACATTGCATACAGGGAAACATCGATCCTAATGACTAAATTTCTCAGCTGAACCTATGTAAGTCAGAAAAAAAAGTGAAGAATATTCTTTGAGTGCTGAAAAAAAAAAAGAACTGCTTGTCACAAATTTATATCCAGCAAAATTGCACTTCTAGGAATGAGGAAAAAATAAATATTCTTATACAAATGAAAATGAAAAGAATTTATCCCTAGCAGACCTGCCCTTAAAGACTCACTAAAGTAAGTTTTTCTTTTTTTTTTTTTTTTTTTGAGTTGGAGTCTCACTCTGTCGCCCAGACTGGAGTGCAGTGGCCGCTTCCAGCCACCGCAGCCTCGACCTGCTGGGCTCCGGCGATCCTTCCGCCTCAGCCTTCCGAGTAGCCGGAATTACAGGCATGCGCTACCACGCCCGGCTGATTTTTTGATTTATTATAGAGATGAGGTCTCTCTGCCCAGGCGGGTCTCGAACCCGCGGGCTCAGGCAATCCACTCACCTCAGCCTCCCAAAGGCACGGGATTACAGGCTGAGCCACCGAGCCCGGCTTAAAGTAAGTTTTCAAACACAAGAAAATGATAAACAAGACATCTTGGTTCTTCAGGATGGAAGAAAGAACAATGAAAAGAGAAAGTCTGAGTACATGCAGTAGGATATTCTTTTTCTCATGAGGAATATAACTCATATCTGGTGATTGAAACAAAAATTATAGCACCATTTGATACTCAGGACTGACATATAATAAAGTGAAAAAGGTAAAGGGACCTAGATGACAGTAGGGTTTCCATTATTCACTCAAAGTAGTAAAATACTGATACCATTAAACTGTCATAAGCCACAATATGTGTATTGTAATACCCAGAGCAATTGCTAAAATTATTATTCAGATTAATACAGTCAAAACAGTACAAATCAAACCAAACGGAATCCTAAAAAAATACTCAAGTGAATCTTAGGAAGGGAGACAAAAAAAAAAAAAACAGAAAAAAGTCAACTTAAACACTGATATATCAATCATTATTTTCATTGTAAGTTGTTTTAATATATCACCAATTAAAAAACAGGTTGATATGATAGATAAAAACATTATGACACAATTATATGG
>NW_007156864.1:0-971 GCF_000164805.1 Carlito syrichta | reverse complement strand
CCGTCTTTTGGGTACTCTAGACCCAAGGCTGGTGAACCCTTCTCAAATGATCTCTGTCTGTTCACGATGATCCCAAATCCATACACAAATGGGTGCTCTTCTTTTATTTCCTTTTTTCCCTTTTTTCTTTGAGTCAGAATCTCACTCAGTCACCCAGGCTGGAGGGCGGTGGCTAGCTTCTGGCCTCCACAGCCTTGTCTCACGGGTGCCCGTGAGTCATTCCCTGGCCATCCAAAGAGCCAAAAGGAGAGTCACCCGATACCACAACCAGCTCATTTGGGATAGAGAGTAGAGACGAGTCTTGCTGAGGTGCCTGGGCGGGTCTTGGTTCACGGTCTTGGCTGGCTGCTGGCCCAAAGTGCTAGGATGATGAAGCTGAGCCCCCATCCCGGCCACAATCCTTTGTCAAAAACAAACAAAAAGGCCTGGCATGGAAGACCACGTTTGGATTCCAACACTCTGGGAGGCTGAGGTGGGAGGATGGCTGAAGCCCAGGAGTCGAAGTCCAGTCTGGGCCATGCAGGGAGAGCCCATTTCTGCACCCATCCAAACAGGGGGTCTGAGGTCGAGGTGCCTGTCATCCTGGCCACTCTGGAGGCTGATGCGGGTGGATCACCAGAGCCCACATTTTGAGGCTGTCAGTGAACGATGGTCGTGTCCCTGCACATCAGTCTTGGCCACAGAGCCAGACACTGTCTCCAAACCATGAGAATCGTACACAGATTCTCAACTGCGAGTCATGTGTTCACAGGGAGACTGACTTCAGAGCGAGTAAAAATGGTATTGGGGGAAGAAATGTCCACGGTAGAGGGATGTGTCCCTGGACTTTCTTGGAGGAAGGTCCTAGTTTCTGAGTTGCAGTGTCAGTTGGCCTGGGACACATTTATCACCTAGGAGAGGAGAGCCGGCAGGAACATGGCCAGAGAGCATGGGAACTAACGCACCAAAGTGGTGGTAGCTTTTTTGGGGGG
>NW_007156863.1:0-749 GCF_000164805.1 Carlito syrichta | reverse complement strand
TTGATTTCCGTTTCTCTTCTAAACATCTTTAAGTGGTCAACAACATAAGTCTTTCCTCCTTTTCCACACTGTATTTATGTTCTTTAGTTTTCTATTTGGTATGTCTTTTTTAAAAAAAAATCAGTATGCAGAATTTTTTCTATAATCTGGTCAGAAATTCTTTGACACACATATTGCAAATAATTTCACCTGATTTTTTTCTTCTCTTTTAAATTTGTTTGCATCGTTTTTTCTCTTTGCTATACATGATACTGTAATTTTGTCTCTGTAATTTTTAGCAATCTTTTATTATCTGTGCTTTGAGTAACATGCCATCTTTCCCTACTACTGAGTCAAAAAGATATTCTCCGAGAGACATATTTTTTTAGACATTAATCCATTTGCACTTTGTTACATATGATGTAAAGGGGAAATCTAATTTTTTGTATGTTTTCCTGTGGCAAACCAATTGTTTCCACATGAGCTTGTTGGATTTATCTATCCTTTCTTCCAATTCTTTGTAAAATCATGTCTATCGTACATTGTTGTACATGAGTCTCTCCTTTAGCTTTATCACCTTAATTTGCTGCACATTTATTAACTTAATCTGAGCCAATATCACATTATTTTAATTACCACAACTTTAAATTAGAGTCTGCGCATCAACTAGAGGAAATGACTCTTCCACCACTGCTGCCTAAGTACTTAGTCAACTAAATGGCCATGGCTATATTTGCTCCTTTACCAGTCTGCAAGAAGTTGATAACTAG
>NW_007156862.1:0-820 GCF_000164805.1 Carlito syrichta | reverse complement strand
ACATAAGTCTTTCCTCCTTTCCACACTGTATTTATGTTCCTTAGTTTTCTATTTGGTATGTCTTTTAAAAAAAAAATCAGTATGCAGAATTTTTTCTATAATCTGGTCAGAAATTCTTTGACACACATGTTGCAAATAATTTCACCTGATTTTTTTCTTCTCTTTTAAATTTGTTTGCATCGTTTTTTCTCTTTGCTATACATGATACTGTAATTTTGTCTCTGTAATTTTTAGCAATCTTTTATTACCTGTGCTTTGAGTAACATGCCATCTTTCCCTACTACTGAGTCAAAAAGATATTCTCCAAGAGACATATTTTTTTAGACATTAATCCATTTGCACTTTGCTACATATGATGTAAAGGGGAAATCTAATTTTTTGTATGTTTTCCTGTGGCAAAACAATTGTTTCCACATGAGCTTGTTGGATTTATCTATCCTTTCTTCCAATTCTTTGTAAAATCATGTCTATCATACATTGTTGTACATGAGTCTCTCCTTTAGCTTTATCACCTTAATTTGCTGCACATTTATTAACTTAATCTGAGCCAATATCACATTATTTTAATTACCACAACTTTAAATTAGAGTCTGCGCATCAACTAGAGGAAATGACTCTTCCACCACTGCTGCCGAAGTACTTAGTCAACTAAATGGCCATGGCTATATTTGCTCCTTTACCAGTCTGCAAGAAGTTGATAACTAGCTTATTAAGTTTCATAAAAAATCCTGGAGAGACAAAATACAAAAGTATTTAAGAGAGCATAGATGATCTCAGACAGCTAGTACTTGCATTTACTAGTCATGTTGCAAGACACAAA
>NW_007156861.1:0-790 GCF_000164805.1 Carlito syrichta | reverse complement strand
AAAAACTGAACTGTAATTATTTACAGATAATTTTGGTGAGCAATATAATAATTTGTTCTTCTTATCCCTGAACATAGTCCACTATTTAGGTGATCCTTTACCATCTGTAATTGATTTTATAATTATCCCCATAAGGATGAGCAGCTTTTAAGATGTATGCCCGTCCATGCTCAATGGCTCACCCTGTAATCCCATGCTTTGGGAGGCAGAACTGAATGGATTGCTTGACCATGTGAGTTCGAGACCCGCCTGGGCAAGTTGGTGAGACATCATCTTGACAATAAAAATAAAAAAATTAACCAGGCATGACAGTGTGCACCTGTAGTTCCACCTACTTGGAAGGCTGAGGAGGAAGGATCGCCAGAACCCAGTGGGACGAGGCTACGGTGGCCAGGAGTGGCAACTGCACACCAGTCTGGGTGACAGAGTGAGACTCCAACTCAAAACAAAAAGCAAAAACAAAA
Source organism: Carlito syrichta (assembly GCF_000164805.1). NCBI lineage: Eukaryota > Metazoa > Chordata > Mammalia > Primates > Tarsiidae > Carlito > Carlito syrichta. The sequence goes on along the minus strand of NW_007156861.1, from coordinate 326 downwards.
ACATAAACAAAAAAAAAAAAGCCGGGCTCAGTGGCGAAGCTTGTAATCCCGCACTTTAGGAGGCTGAGGTGAGTGAATTGCCTGAGCCCGTGGGGTCGAGTCACGCCTGGGCAACATGGCGAGACCTCATCTCTACAATAAATAAAAAAAGCAGTCAGGCACATGCCTGGAATTCCAGCTATTCTGGGGCTGAGATGGAAGCATCAATGGAGCACAGCAGGTCGAGGTTACGGTGACTGGGAGCGGCCACTGCACTCCAGTCTGGGTGACAGAATGAGACTCCTTCTCAAAAAAAATTAGTAAATAAATAAGAAAAGAGCAATGAG
>NW_007156860.1:2878-3801 GCF_000164805.1 Carlito syrichta | reverse complement strand
TGATATCAGCCTGGGCAACATAATGAGAGTCCATCTCGAAAAATAAAAATAAAAATAAATAACTATTAAATAATATAGTTTATTGCAGGCTAAAGACCAAAGCATCTTGCCAACCACTGGAAATAAACTCAACAAAAAGAACAGGAAAGCAGAAACATTATGCTATGCTAGATACAAACTAAAAATCAAGAATATCAATAAATAATTTGACATCATTTAGAGTAATCCAAAATCATTAGAATTATATCTAAACATATCAAACACGGGAAGGTAGTTCAAAAGTTATCTTGAACATGAATGATAAAAAGAACTACTTGAAGCCAAAAAGATATAACAGAGAAATCAAATTAGTTTATTATAATATTTGAAAAAAACAAAAGAAGTCACCCCTAAACTGTATTTTTTGTTCAAGTAGCTATATGTGACAAATTTGTAAATGTAAAGACACTCTAAGAGAAAAAAACAACTAAGGTTTATCAGTCAATAGGGACAAATATAAAATGCTATTAAATCCAGAAATGTCCCAAAAGTCACTAAAGGTTATTTCTGTGAATACAGAAGATACAGCAATAAGAAAGCCATCTAGCGTGCTATCTCCATTGAAATGAGATCCCCCTCTAACAAATTCCCTGAATCACCATTTTTCTAATTATCAAGCCAGAAACTGTTGAGTTAAGATATGAAAAAGTACCATTGGCTATGACTTACTTTAAAGAAGCACAAGTTGTGATGTGAGGTAGAGAACAGAAAATTAACTCCCTAGAGAACTAAGATTATGCTAATGTACGGCTGAAATGCTGACATGCATCTTATTTACTGTCAGCATGCGATGTAGTCAAATGTGAGCATACCAATTAAAAAATGCATCCAAATAACTCAGTAAAACTGATACAATAAAATTCCAGAAAATCAAATTTCTATTT
>NW_007156860.1:0-868 GCF_000164805.1 Carlito syrichta | reverse complement strand
CTCCAACTCAAAACAAAAAACAAAAACAAAAACATAAACAAAAAAAAAAAAGCCGGGCTCAGTGGCGAAGCTTGTAATCCCGCACTTTAGGAGGCTGAGGTGAGTGGATTGCCTGAGCCCGTGGGGTCGAGTCACGCCTGGGCAACATGGCGAGACCTCATCTCTACAATAAATAAAAAAAGCAGTCAGGCACATGCCTGGAATTCCAGCTATTCTGGGGCTGAGATGGAAGCATCAATGGAGCACAGCAGGTCGAGGTTACGGTGACTGGGAGCGGCCACTGCACTCCAGTCTGGGTGACAGAATGAGACTCCAACTCAAAAAAAATTAGTAAATAAATAAGAAAAGAGCAATGAGCAGAAAGAAACGGAGAGGTCAAGTTCCTTGTGGGCTGTAGATCAGTTCATCATTTGTTGTGCTCAATCAGTTGTGTTCAGGCCAGGGCCCAAGGTACTGAGAAATTTGAACAGTTATTTACTGGAGTGGGACTATGGTCTTAATAATGTATTACAGAACTCTGTTAGTTACTAATGATGAAGGTTTCATTGACTTAAATGGTAGACAACCAAAGTCTTGGAAAACCAAAATTTGAAATTCAAATTTGCAAAGGATAAATTATATTCAGATGAAACAAAATGCAGTAATATATATAAAAATTGTTGTACTCTGTGCCAGGTAACAACAGTTGTTTCAATCTACCCTGTACAAATGTGGAAATGGGGGGAATCTAAGTTAAGGAAAATCAAAACATCCTAGATATATGCTTCATCTTCTTTCTGACCAGTCTTCTTCCTCTCATGTATTTAAAACCCTTTTCCCTTTTTGTAAAATTATGTACTCAAAAGTGAACAATTTAAAAGTGAATTCA
>NW_007156859.1:0-861 GCF_000164805.1 Carlito syrichta | reverse complement strand
GGCAACATGGCGAGACTCATCTCTACAATAATAAAAAAAGCAGTCAGGCACATGCCTGGAATTCCAGCTATTCTGGGGCTGAGATGGAAGCATCAATGGAGCACAGCAGGTCGAGGTTGCGGTGACTGGGAGCGGCCACTGCACTCCAGTCTGGGTGACAGAATGAGACTCCAACTCAAAAAAAATTAGTAAATAAATAAGAAAAGAGCAATGAGCAGAAAGAAACGGAGAGGTCAAGTTCCTTGTGGGCTGTAGATCAGTTCATCATTTGTTGTGCTCAATCAGTTGTGTTCAGGCCAGGGCCCAAGGTACTGAGAAATTTGAACAGTTATTTACTGGAGTGGGACTATGGTCTTAATAATGTATTACAGAACTCTGTTAGTTACTAATGATGAAGGTTTCATTGACTTAAATGGTGGACAACCAAAGTCTTGGAAAACCAAAATTTGAAATTCAAATTTGCAAAGGATAAATTATATTCAGATGAAACAAAATGCAGTAATATATATAAAAATTGTTGTACTCTGTGCCAGGTAACAACAGTTGTTTCAATCTACCCTGTACAAATGTGGAAATGGGGGGAATCTAAGTTAAGGAAAATCAAAACATCCTAGATATATGCTTCGTCTTCTTTCTGACCAGTCTTCTTCCTCTCATGTATTTAAAACCCTTTTCCCTTTTTGTAAAATTATGTACTCAAAAGTGAACAATTTAAAAGTGAATTCAACAGTGAACAAACATAGTTTAGCAGATTAGTGCTCTACAACACTACATTGAAGGAGCTTATAAAATGTGCCTTTTTGTGTGGAAGAGAGAGGCTCAAATGTAGAAGTCACAAACCCACTGTCTTATGCAGTGGGC
>NW_007156858.1:0-980 GCF_000164805.1 Carlito syrichta | reverse complement strand
GACCAGTCTTCTTCCTCTCATGTATTTAAAACCCTTTTCCCTTTTTGTAAAATTATGTACTCAAAAGTGAACAATTTAAAAGTGAATTCAACAGTGAACAAACATAGTTTAGCAGATTAGTGCTCTACAACACTACATTGAAGGAGCTTATAAAATGTGCCTTTTTGTGTGGAAGAGAGAGGCTCAAATGTAGAAGTCACAAACCCACTGTCTTATGCAGTGGGCTATGACTTGGCTAGGAGGATGTGGATAGACTTAAGGGTTACCATTTCAGCATCTCTTTCATCAGGATTCCTAGTTGTTGATGGTGATTTTATTCCTTGCCTTTTTGCTTGGTATTGGCACCAGGAAAGCATCTCCAACCTTCTTTTGTAATGTTTAGTAGCCTTAACAAATCCTCCTTGCTCCTGTGGAAACCTTCCTCATCTTGCTATTCAGAGAACTGGAACCATTTGGTGGGACTGTTTCCTCAAAGTATCCAGCTCAATTTTGGTTAAAAAAAGAGAAAAAATAGTAGTAAATTGAAAAAAAGGGCACACATGACAAGGTATATTCTTATAAAATCAAGTCTGCACCAATTCAGGGGAGTAGAAGAGAGGACAGGGACAGCAATAAAGAGTAGATTGCCCATTATGCCTTTGCTGCTAAAGTTAAGATGCTGAACTCTAGCATACAGTGGTTGTGGAAGAAAAACCTGCCAGAACTCAGGTCTCAGTTATGAGTATGCTGTAGGAGGATAGAGAAGACTGTTTTCCTGATTCTTTAGAAGCATCGTTAGAGTCACTTGGCTTTAGCCAAAACTCTTTTCAGTCTTAGATGAAAAACTGAATTGAGACTACTAGAACTTGGCTGGGAGGGAAGGAAGTCAATCCAAGAGTAAAGGCATCAGGAAGAGGATAGAGGGTCGAGTATATGGCCAGTTCTCTGGGTGATAACTAGTCATGGGTCTTATCATTTTCAGGCACAACTTGGATTGGTTA
>NW_007156857.1:0-912 GCF_000164805.1 Carlito syrichta | reverse complement strand
TGGTATGGCACCAGGAACGCATCTCCATCTCTTTTGTAATGTTTAGTAGCCTTACAAATCCTCCTTGCTCCTGTGGAAACCTTCCTCATCTTGCTATTCAGAGAACTGGAACCATTTGGTGGGACTGTTTCCTCAAAGTATCCAGCTCAATTTTGGTTAAAAAAAGAGAAAAAATAGTAGTAAATTGAAAAAAAGGGCACACATGACAAGGTATATTCTTATAAAATCAAGTCTGCACCAATTCAGGGGATTAGAAGAGAGGACAGGGACAGCAATAAAGAGTAGATTGCCCATTATGCCTTTGCTGCTAAAGTTAAGATGCTGAACTCTAGCATACAGTGGTTGTGGAAGAAAAACCTGCCAGAACTCAGGTCTCAGTTATGAGTATGCTGTAGGAGGATAGAGAAGACTGTTTTCCTGATTCTTTAGAAGCATCGTTAGAGTCACTTGGCTTTAGCCAAAACTCTTTGCATTCTTAGATGAAAAACTGAATTGAGACTACTAGAACTTGGCTGGGAGGGAAGGAAGTCAATCCAAGAGTAAAGGCATCAGGAAGAGGATAGAGGGTCGAGTATATGGCCAGTTCTCTGGGTGATAACTAGTCATGGGTCTTATCATTTTCAGGCACAACTTGGATTGGTTAATTTGTCAGTTAACCTGTGAGCCAGACATGGTGGCGTGCATCTACAGTACCTTTCAGCTATTTGGAAGGCTGAGGCAGAAGGATAGCCTGAGTTCACCAGTTGGAGGCTGTGATGGCCATGAGCACCTCACTGTACTGTAGCCTGGATGAAAAGAGTGAGAATCTAACTCAAAAAAAGAAACAAGAAGCCTACACCCCAAACACACTGTTTATATGATAAATGCCTCAAGGCCTGCTCTTGACTGCAAATGGTATGCTCTAGAACTACT
>NW_007156856.1:0-784 GCF_000164805.1 Carlito syrichta | reverse complement strand
CAGCTAGCCAGCTTGGCTTACCAGCTGTCTTAACTCGCTGACTTAACTAGCCAGCAAGCAGACTTAACTAGCTAACTTAGCCAGCTATCTACCTAGCTATCCAGCTGGCTTAACTAGCTGAAATAACTAGCTAGCCAGATGGCTAGCCATCTGTCTTAACTAGATTTTTAAATACATAACCAGCTGTATTGACAAGTGTATTAATGAGTTGACTTAACTACCTAGATAGCAGGTTGCCAACTGACTTAACTAGCAGACTTAACCAGCTTATCAGCTGTTAGCCACCTGACTTAACTAGCTGGCTTCCTACCTAGCCAAATGGCTAGCCAGCTGACTCACCTAGGTTACTTAAGGTAGCAAGCTGGCTAGCCAGTTCTCAAAACTAGCTAACTACCTACCTAGCCAGAAGGCTAGCCAGCAGAATTAACCAAGTGCATTGAACAGCTAGGCTGCTGGGAAGCAAGTCTCCTTATCCAGCTAGCTAACTACATAGCCAGCTGGGTAGACAGCTGACTAAAATAGCTGACTTAAACAGATAGCCAGTTGGCTGGCCAGCTGACTTAACTTGCAGACATCACTACCTAGCCAGGAAGCTATCTAGCTGACTTAACTATCTAGTTACCTACCTTGCCACTTGTTTTGCCAGTTCTCTTAACTAGCTGAATTAACCAGCTAACCAGCTAGCTAGCCAACTGACTTAACTAGCTCGCTACCTAGCAAGCCAGTTGCCTTAAATTGTTTGCTAACTATCTAGCTACCTAGCTAACAAGCTGAGTTAAATAGT
>NW_007156855.1:0-2388 GCF_000164805.1 Carlito syrichta | reverse complement strand
GATAGCGTAAAGGCTAACCAATTGACAAGTAGCTACTTCCTACATAGCCCACTGATTTGCCTGGTGTGTTAACTACTTAACTACCTAGCTAACCTGTTGGCCTGTGAACTGACTTAACTAGCTAGTCAGCTGGCTAGCCAGATGACTTAACTAGATAGCAACCCTGCTAGGCAGGTGGCTAGACAACTGACTTAACTAACTGAATTAACTAGCAGGCAAGCTGACAACTAGCAGACTTAACTAGCTAGTTACCTAGCTAACCAGCTGTCTTATCTAGATGGCTTACCAAGCTAGCTACCTACTTCACCAGATGGCTGGCCAGCTGACTAAAACGCTTACTTAAACAGCTAGACAGCTGGCTAGCCAACTACTTAACAGTTAACTTAACTAGCTAGCCAGCTGGTTGGCCAGCTGAATTAACTAGCTGATTTAACCAGGTAGCCAGCTGGCTAGCCAGCTGATTTAACTAGCTAGCTATCTAGCTAGCCAGCTGGAAATCCAAGCTGAATTAACTAACTGACTTAGATAGTTAGCCAGCTGGCTAGCCAGCTGACTTAACTAGTTGGCTTAAATAGCTAGCCAGCTGGCTAGCCAGCTGACTCAACTAGCTGAACTAACTAGTTTGCCATCTGGCTAGCCAATTGACTTAACTAGCTCTCTACCTAGCTAGCTAGTGGGCTAGGCAGCTGACTTAACTAGATCACTTAAATAGGTAGCCAGCTGGCTAGCCAACTGACTTAACTAGCTCATTACCTAGCTGGCCAGCTGGCTACCCAGCTGACTTAACTAGCTAACTTAAATAGATGACCTGTTTGATAATCAGCTCAATGAACTATCTCCTATATAGCTAGCCAGGTGGCTAGGCAGCTGATTTAACTATTTGATTTAAGTACCCTGATAGCTGTCTAGCCAGCTCACTTAATTAGCAAGCTACCTAGCCAGCAAGCTGCCTATCCAGCTGACTTAACTAGGTGACTTACCCAGCTGACTTAACTAGGTGAAATAGCTAGGCAGCAGGCTAGACAGCTGACTTAAATATCTCGCTACCTAGCTAGCCAGCTGTCTTGCCAGCAGACTTAACTAGGTGACTTAACTAGCTAGCTGCCTACATAGCCCATTGGCTTACCAACTGACTTACCTAACTCGCTACCTAGCTAACCAGCTAGATAGTTTGCTGACTTAACAAGGTTACTTAACAAGCTAGCTCACTGTCTAGAGAGCTGACTTAACTATCTATCTAACCAGCTAGCCAGCTGGCTTGCCAGCTGTCTTAACTTGCTGACTTAACTAGCCAGCAAGCAGACTTAACTAACTAACTTAACCAGCTATCTACCTAGCTATCCAGCTGTCTTAACTAGCTGAAATAACTAGCTAGCCAGATGGCTAGCCATCTGTCTTAACTAGCTTTTTAACTACATAACCAGCTGTATTGACAAGTGTCTTAATGAGTTGACTTAACTACCTAGCTAGCAGGTTGCCAACTGACTTAACTAGCAGACTTAACCAGCTTATCAGCTGTTAGCCACCTGACTTGACTAGCTGGCTTCCTACCTAGCCAAATGGCTAGCCAGCTGACTCACCTAGGTTACTTAAGGTAGCAAGCTGGCTAGCCAGTTCTCAAAACTAGCTAACTACCTACTAGCAGAAGCTAGCCAGCAGAATTAACCAAGTGCATTGAACAGCTAGGCTGCTGGGAAGCAAGTCTCCTTATCCAGCTAGCTAACTACATAGCCAGCTGGGTAGACAGCTGACTAAAATAGCTGACTTAAACAGATAGCCAGTTGACTGGCCAGCTGACTTAACTTGCAGACATCACTACCTAGCCAGGAAGCTATCTAGCTGACTTAACTATCTAGTTACCTACCTTGCCACTTGTTTTGCCAGTTCTCTTAACTAGCTGAATTAACCAGCTAACCAGCTAGCTAGCCAACTGACTTAACTAGCTCGCTACCTAGCAAGCCAGTTGCCTTAAATTGTTAGCTAACTATCTAGCTACCTAGCTAACAAGCTGAGTTAAATAGTTATCTGGCTAAAAAGCTAGCTGACTTAGCCAGCTAGCTGACTATTTAGCTTACTCGTTATTTAACGTGCTAGCTAAGTGACTTAATCATCTGACAACTCATTAGCTAACTAGTTAGTTAGCTCAATCATCCAGGTGACTTAACTCTATAGTTAACTAGATAGCTAGCCTACTCAACCAACTGAGTCAACCCGTTTGCTAACTAGCGAGCCAGCTGACTCAACCAGCTGATTTAACCCATTAGTTAGCTACCTAACTACCTTACTCAACCTGTTGAACTAACCATTAGCTCACTAGCTAGCTAGCTGTATTAACCAGCTGTCTAATTTAGAAAGGTGACTTAACTAGCTGACTTAGCTAGCTGACTT
>NW_007156854.1:0-4271 GCF_000164805.1 Carlito syrichta | reverse complement strand
AACTAACTTGTAACATAGCTAGCCGTCGGGCTATCCAACTGAATTAGCTAGGTGACATATCATCTTAGCCAGCTGTCTAGTCAGCTGAATAAATATCATGCTAACTAGCTATCCATCAGGCTACTGAGCTGACTTAACTAGTTGATTTAGCTATCTAGCCAGCAGGCTACACAGCAAACATAACTAGCTAGCTACCTAGCTAGAAAGCTGGCTAACAAGCTGACTTAACTAGCTGACTTAACTAGCTAGTCAGGTGACTAGACAGCTGACTTAATTGCCTAGCTACCTAGCAAGACAGCAGGCTAGCCAGCTGACTTAACTGACTTAATGAAGTAGCCAGCTGACTAGCAAGTAGACATAACTAGCTAGCTACCTAGATAGATAGGTGAACAGCCAGCTGACTGAATTAGCTGACACAACTAGACGCTGGATGGCTACCCAGCTGACTTAACCAGATACCTACTTACATAGCCCGCTGGGTTGCCAGCTGACTTAACTACGTAACTACCAACCTAACCTGCTGGCCAGCGAGCTGATTTATCTAGGTGACTTAAATAGTTAGCAAGCTGGCTAGCCAACTGACCTAACCACCTGGCTAACTAGTTAGCTTACATGTTATCTAACGTGCTAGATAGCTTTCTTAATTATCTGACTTAACTCATTAAATAACAAGCTAGCTAGCTGACTCAACCAGCTTACTTAACTCTTTAGCTAACTAGCTAGCTATCTGACTCATCAGCTGACTTAACTCGTTAGCTAACTAGCTAGCTAGCTACTCAACCAGTTGACTCAAGCCGTTTGCTAACTAGCTAGCTAGCTCACACAACCAGCTGACTTAACCATTCAGTTAACTAGCTACCTGACTCAACCTTGTGACAACCCATTAGCTAACTAGCAAGCCAACTTTCTTAACAAGCTGTCTAAGTAAGAAAGCTGACTTAACTAACTTACTTTGCTAGCTGATTTAACTTCTTAGCTAGAGTTATTAACTGGCTGACTTACCTAGTTAGCTAGCTGACTTAACTACCTGAATTTAAAAGTTAGCTAACTATTTAACTTACTGAATAACTAGCTGAATTAACTAATTAGCTAACTAGTTCGGTAGCAGACTTAAGTAGCTGACTTAAATAGTTAGCTAATTAGTGAGCTAGCTGACTTAGCTAGCTTACTTAGCTAGCTAGCTGTTTAGCTAGCAGACTTAGTTACCTGACTTACCTAGTTTGCTAACGAGATAGATAGTTGATTTAACAAGTTGGTTTAACGAGTTAGCTAACTGTTTTAAATAGCTAATAAATGAGTAAATTAGCTGATTTAACTAGTTGGTTAACGAGTTAGGTGACTTAACTTGGGTGATGAGTCGACCAACTAGTTAGCTGGTTTAACACATGGGCTGACTACACGGCCAACTTGTTAGCTGGCTTAACAAGTTGGACAATTAGACGGTCAACTATTTAGCTGGGTCAAATAGTTGACTGACCAGTTGGCCTACTAGTTAGCTCGGTTAACTAGTTGACATGAAGGTTTGCTGAACTAACAATTCGGCCAACTAGTTGATCAACTATTTAGCTGGCGTAATGTGTAGGCTTACTAGTTAGTTGAACTAACTTATCAGCAGACTAGTTGGCAGACTAGTCGGCCAATTGGTTAGCTAACTCAACTAGTTGGCTGGCTAGTATACTGACCAGTTAACTGGCTTATCTAGTCAGCCTGCATGTGAGCCGACAAGTGAGCTGACTTAACAAGTTGGCCGGTGAGTGAGCCAAATTATCAGCTGGCTTAACTAGTCAGCCAGTAAGTGAGCCGACCTCTCAGCTGACTTAAATAATCAGCCATCGTGTGAGCTGACTGGTCAGCTGAATTTAGTCAGGTGGTGAGTGAGCCAACAGCTCAGAAGTCTTAACTAGTCAACTGACGATTGAGCTGGCCAGTGAGCTGAGTTAACTCGTCGGCCTGACAGTGAGCTGACAGTTGAGCTGCCTTAAGTAGTCGACTGGCGAGGAGCCAACTGGTGAGCTGATTTAACTAGTTGGCTGGTGAGGAAGCTGAATAATTAGCTGATCTGTTGGCCTGTGAGTGAGGTGACAAGTTAGTTGACTTGTTGGCTGTTGAGCAAGGCGACTAGTTTGCTGACCGGTTGGCAGGCAACTGAGCCAACTAGTTAGCTGATCTAATGGGAAGCTAGCCATCCCACTAGTTAGTTGACCAGGTAGCTGAGTTGCTAGCCGACTAGTTAGCTAAGTAACTAGCTGATTTGCTAGCTGACTTAACTAGCTAGCTGATTAGCAAGCTGGCTATCAAGCTGACATAAGTAGCTAGCAAACAAGCTACCTAGTTGTCTAACTAGCTGACTTAATTAGCTTGCTAACTGGGTAGTTAGCTGGCTAGCTGACTTAAATACCTAGCTGAATAACTAGCTGACTTGCAAGCTGACTTAACTAGCTAGCTGACTAGCAACATGACTAGCTAGCTGACATAACTATATAGCTAAATTTGTTAACTGAATTGCTAGCTGACTTAACTAGCTAACTGGCTAGATATCTTACTTAACTAGCTGACTAGCTAGTTGGCTGGCTAACTGGCTAGCCAACTGACTTAACTAACTAGCTAACTGGATGGCTAGATGGCTAGCCAGCTGTCTTAACTAGCTAGATACCTGGCTGGCTAGCTCGTTAAGCAGCTGGCTAGCTAGCTATCGAGCTGTTCAACTGGATAGCTAGCCGGGTTATATAGCCAGGAAGATGGCTGGACAGTCGGATTGCCAGCCAGCTTAACTAGCCTGTCACCCTGCTCATCAGCTGGCTAGCCAGCCGGCTTAACTAGATGGTCACCTACCTGACCCACCAGCTAACTAGCCGGCTTATCTTGGAAGCCAGCTGGCTATCTAGCTGACTTAACTAGCTGACTTAACTAGATAGATATCTGGCTAGCCAGCCGGCTTAAGTAGCTAGCTACCTAGCTCGACACATGGATAGCCACTTGAATTAACTAGCAGAATTAACAAGATAGACAGCTGGCTAGCCAGCTGACTCAACTGGGTGACTGAACTCATTATCCAGCTGGCTAGCCAGCTGAATTAACTAGCTTACATCACTAGCTAACCAGGTGACTAGCCAGCTGAATTAACTAGTTAGCTACATATGTATCCTGCATGCTTGTCAGCTGACAACTATCTAGCTAACTAGGTATCCAGCTGGCTAACGAGCTGACTTAGCTAGGTGACTTAACTAGCAAGCCAGCTGGCTAGCCAGCTTAATTAACTAGTTCACTTAACTAGCTAGCCAGCTGACTTAACTAGTTGACTTAACTAGCTAGCTACATAGCTAGCCAGCTGACTTTACTAGCTGAAATAACTAGCTAGATACCTAGCTAGCTATCTAGCTAACTAGCTGACTATTCTAGCTGTCTTAACTAGTCAGCCAGCTGACATAATTAGCTTACTTAACTACCAAGCTACCTAGATAGCCAGCTGAATTAACTAGCTGAAATAACTAGCTAGCCAGTTGTCTAGCCATCTGACTTAACTAGCTTTTTAAATAGTTAGCAAGCTGGCTACCCAACTGACTTAAGGAGGTTACAACTATCTAGCCAACTGGTTAGCCAGCTGACTTAACTAGTTGAATAAAGTGCTAGGCCACCTACCTGACCAGCCTACTAACCAGGCGGCTTATCTTGCCAGCAACTTGGCTAACCAGCAAGCTATCCAGCTGACTTAACTAGCTGACTTAACTAGATAGACATTCAGCTAGCCAGCCGGCTTAACTAGCTAGACACCTAGCTAGCCAGCTCACTTAACTTGCTGACTTAACTAGCTAACAAGCCGGTTAGCCAGCAGACTTAATTAGCTAGTTACCTACCTAGTCAGGTGGATATGCAGCTGACATAACTAGCTGACTTAACCAGCTATCCAGCAGGCTAGCCAGCTGACTTAACTACCTAGCTACACAGATGGCTAGCCACTTGAATTAACTAGCTGACTTAACTAGCTAACCACCTGTAGACAGCTGACACAACTACGTGACTTAACTCTTTAGCCAGCTGGCTAGCTAGCTGACCTAACTAGCTGACATCAGGAGATAGCCAGTTGGCTAGCCAGCTGACTTAAGTAGCTAGCTACCTATGTATACCACTGGCTTGCCAGCTGACTTAAGTACCTATCTACCTAGCTATCAAGTTGACAAGCGAGCTGACTTAACTAGGTGAGTTAACTAGCTAGCCAGCTGGCTAGCCAGCTGACTAAACTAATTGGTTAAACAGCTAGGCAGCTGGCTAGC
>NW_007156853.1:0-720 GCF_000164805.1 Carlito syrichta | reverse complement strand
TTTCTTTTATGTTAACTGTTTATGCTATTGATAGCAACCAGTTTATCTGAAAATGTTAATTTTACTCAGTTATCTAAGGTTTAGAAAGAAGTAATTTAAGATTGAAGGGGTCCAGCCCCTTGCCGGGTCATGAGATTTCCTGAAGGAGAGACGGATAGGCAAAGGATGAAAATATTATACCCGGACACCTGTTTCTTGAACAGAAGACCATTTTAATGTTAGTTAACACAGAGCTTTTTATACCATTCATAAAGGGGCAAGACAAAGAAAATTCCTTCACGTACATATCCTCTACAGGTTACCACCATCTAGTGGCCTTAGCAACAAACAAGCCAAGAACCCTGTAAACATTCAGACAATGAGCCTTATTCATAAGGCCAAAGATGATAGTTTTAGTCTAAAGTCCCGAATTACAGTCCTTGAACTTTCTCCAGAAAGTTTCCAAGTATAAAGTTCTTCATGTAGCAGTAGTTTTCTTTCTGGGGCTTTATGACCTTCAGAGCTTGTAATCGCCTTTCTTGTCCAGGTGTCTCCGTTACTTTTCTCTTATCCTGCAGTGCTTATTTCTAAAGAGAACTCAAAAGAATCTTTTAGTAATGTTTCCCAGGCCCCCAAGGTTGCTTTCTGTCTTTAGCTAAGTTATCATAAAAGTGTCTGATTAGTATATTATGAGTTCAGTGAAAACCCACTTTATAAATGTTAACTTAGAGTTTTAACTAT
>NW_007156852.1:0-849 GCF_000164805.1 Carlito syrichta | reverse complement strand
AATGATCCATTTGCCTTACCCTCCTGAGTAGCTGGGACTACATGCCACCATGCCCAACTAATATTTTAATTTTTTGTAGAGAGGAGTTCTTGCTATGTTGCTTTGGTTAATCTCAAACTCCTAGGCTTAAGCAATCCTCTCACCTCGGCCTCCAGAAGTGCTGAGATTACAAGCATGAGCCACCATGCACAGTCTAAGCTATATATTTTTACAAAGCATTAATGCTTTTTCTCTTTTGAATCCTACATTTGGAAATACAGTAAACTAAATTTTGTCTGTTTGTTTCCTCCTTCCTCATGCTACCCTCTATGTCCACATGACAGAATATGTTTTTCGTTAAAAAAAATTATGAGGAAGCATGGGAATGTGGTTTTTGTCAAATAGAAAGAAACTTTGTCAAGTTTTTAGTTTATAAAGTTGTTTTGAAATTTAAAGAATACAAGTAGTAGCTAAAATTGAGTACATATAGAAAGTTAGGGGAAAATAATTTATTGTCCTAAGGTAAATTTTTTTTGAGAAAGTAGGATTTATTGAGAGGACAGAAGAGCTCCCATAGCAGGAGGGAACCTGAGGGAATTGCCCCTAAGGTGAAATTTAAAAAATAAAACTAAAAGTTTAAGCAAGTTGTACAAGGTCTATGGAAGACTGAGTTTATAAAATAAATTTTATTTTGAATAAGTTGAGTAAAGTTTAAAGGGGATTATTTAATTTTTCCATAAATTAAACACACTGATTCTTTGGCCAGAATTTCGGCCTGTATGTTAGAATAATACACTCATGCAAAATTAGAATTTCATTTTCTCTTTTGAACAAGCTATTCATGTAATTTCAAGACATAATGAAAGATTT
>NW_007156851.1:0-667 GCF_000164805.1 Carlito syrichta | reverse complement strand
ACTCTCATTACATAGATCTTGCTTTGAAACTCTGATTCTTTTTTAGCCCTTTCCAAGATGACCTGTAGATTTTTGGGACTGAGGACTCGTGTAACCCAGATTCCTTATTCGTTCTTAGCTAACGGTCATGTAGTTGCCTGTATATAAGGACTCCATTTCTCCAGATTCATGCTTAAAACACCCTGATTCGTGTTTAGCCCATAGCAAGGCGACGTGAAATTTTGGGGGGATTGAGGACAGGATTAACGCAGATTCCTTCTTCTTACTTAGCAATAGGCAGTGACGTTTCCTGTATGTGAGGACTGCCAATACACAGATACCTACTTCAAAAACCTGATTCTTGTTTACCTCTTAGGAAGACGGCCTGTAGTTTTTGGGATTGAGCACTCATATAACCAAGAATCCTTATGCTTCCTTAGCAATATTACGTGTAGTATCCTGTATATAATGACTCCCATTACCCAGCTTCCCGATTTACTCTGCAGGATGCCGAGACAGTTCCTGGTGACCAAGGATTCCAGTTCTTTGGATAACAGGAGAAAGACTCCCATAATGTTTTTGGGAACTGGAATCCTAGATTCCTAGCTCCCCTTCACAAGAACACCCCAATATGTGGAATCTTCACAACACAACATCCCATTCCGACCTGTCAGCCCACAAGAATTTT
>NW_007156850.1:0-750 GCF_000164805.1 Carlito syrichta | reverse complement strand
TTGAGGTCACCTGAATCGAGGGTTTTGGTAACAATATGCCTTTTGATTCTGGGAAACATGATTATGGTCGTAGATGTTCCTAGGAAACAAATGGATGTGTAGTGCCAGATCCTTGATTACAACTAACAAGAGGACCAGAATGATCCTGTGGATCTGTAATGAAAGATTTAGCTTATCCACAGAGGAAGTAGCTCTGAAAATTGTAGGGACCCAGAAGCCCTGTTTGCTGATTAACCTTATCAAGAGGCGCAGTAGATTCTGGTTAAAGAGAACTCCTAGAACCCGATTTCCTTTTCGTTCTTGGCAAGATGTCCTGATTTCTCAGTCGATGAGGATTCCAAACACTGTATACAAAAAGACCTATGCCCAGAAGTTTCCTAGGAACTTGGAATCCATGATTCCTGGTTACCTTTAAAAATACATACTAAACATTTGGTAACTGCAAAACTTATATACCCTCTCAAAATAAAAAGAGAAACGGAAGCTGAAGGACTACAGGTTTCACCTTAAGACCAGAGTTAAATCCAAATATGGCAAGGAGATTCATTTTGTCCTGGAATCTGGCCTTAGTTTTTCTGAGGAACCTAACGGACTTGGAGTGCCCGATACCCGTTTACAGCTTCAAGAGGACCAGAATGTTGCTGGAGTCCTGAAATGACCGATTCATAATATCTGCATGCTAAATTGCTCCAAAACATTTGTGGAGCTCGAACCCCTGTTTATTGTTTGTGTCATAAGAGACAACCTGGG
>NW_007156849.1:0-835 GCF_000164805.1 Carlito syrichta | reverse complement strand
ATTGCTCCGAAACATTTGTGGAGCTCGAACCCCTGTTTATTGTTTGTGTCATAAGAGACAACCTGGGAATTTCTTTGATTGAGGAATAGTACAACAAAAATTCTTTATTCGTCCTTGGTTGGAGGTTGTGTAGTGTCCTCTACGTGAGTACTCTCTTTCCCTAGATTGCTGTTTTGAAACCCTGATTCTTGTTTAGCCCTCAGTAAGATGCCATGTAGATTTTTTGATAGAGGAATCGTGTAAAACAGATTTCTTCTTTTTTCTTAGCAATAGACCATTAAGTTTCCTGTATATGTGGTCTCCTATTATCCACATTCATGCCTCGAATCCCTGATTCTTCTTTACCCGTCAGCAATATGCACTGTAGATTTTCAGGTCTGAGGACTCGTATAACCCAGATTCCTTATTTTTAGCAACAGTCATGCAGTTGCCTGTATATGAGTACTCCCTTTCCCAGATATATGCGTCGAAACCCTCATGTTTGTTTAGACCTTAGGAAAAAGCAATGTAGTTTTTTTTTGGATTGAAGACACATGTCACCCATATTCCTTATTCTTTCTTAGGAAAAGTCCGTGCAGTTGCCTGTATATGAGAATTTCATTTCCCTAGATTATGCTTTAAAAACCCAAATTCGTGTTTAGCACTTAGCAAGACACCCTGAAGTGTTTTTTGGGATTCAGGAAACGTGTATACCAGATTCCTTATTCTTCCTTTGGAATAGACAGTGAGGTTTCCTGTATATGAGGACTCCCATTATCCACATTCCTACTCCCAAAACCTGATTGGTGGTTATCTCTTAACAAGACGCTCTGCAGATTTTTGGGATATAGGACTA
>NW_007156848.1:0-740 GCF_000164805.1 Carlito syrichta | reverse complement strand
GACACGTGTATACCAGATTCCTTATTCTTCCTTTGGAATTGACAGTGAGGTTTCCTGTATATGAGGACTCCCATTATCCACATTCCTACTCCCAAAACCTGATTGGTGGTTATCTCTTAACAAGACGCTCTGTAGATTTTTGGGATATAGGACTAGTGTATGCAAGATTCCTTATTCTTCCATAGCAACAGTTCATGTATTGTTCGGTATATGAGGACTCCCGTTAAGAAAATTCCTGCTTCATTCTCAGCAAGACACCGAGACATTTCCTGGTGACCTAGAATTACAATTGCTTGGATATCACGAGAAAGACTCCCATAAAGTTCTCGTGGAATTGGAACCCAAGATTCCTGGTTCTCTTTCCAAAAGACACCCTAAAATATGGCGACATAGAAGGCCAGATTGCTGATTAAACCTTATCAAGATACCTTGTAGATTTAGGCGATTGAGAACTCCAAGAACCGGATTCCCGTTCGGTTCTCAGCAAGATGCCCAGATTTTCCCTGTCTATGTGGATTCCAGGACTCTGTATATAAATTGCAGATGCCCAGATGATTCCCAGGGACGTGCAATCCATGATTCCTGGTTACATTTTAATAAATTGTACTAAATATTTGGCAACTGCAAAACCTTCAGCCCCTCTCCAAATAAAAGTACAACGGGAATTTAAGGATTACCAAGTTCATCTTAAGAGCAGAGTTACATCCAAATACGGCAGAAGATACTTTTGTTCCGGGAAT
>NW_007156847.1:0-770 GCF_000164805.1 Carlito syrichta | reverse complement strand
TAACCCTTAGCAAGTTTTCATGTAATATTGTGATGTAGAACCGTGTAAAACAGGTTTCTTATTTATCCTTAGAAAAGATCATGTATATTCTGTATATGAGGACTGCTTTTACCTTTGTTGCAGCTTCTAAACCCTGATTCTTGTTGAGCCCACAGCAGATGGCCTTTTGATTTTTAGGACTGAGGACTGGTATAATCCCGATTCTATTTCTTCCTTGGTAAGGGGCCGTGTATTTTCCAGTATATTAGGACTCTCCATACATCGATCCTCATCGAAACTCCGATTCTTTTTTAGCCCTTTCCAGGATGCCCTGTAGATTTTTGGGAATGAGGACTCGTGTAATCCATATTCTTTATTCTTTCTTGACACACGGTCATTTTGTTGCCTGTATATAAGGACTCCATTTCCACAGATTCATGCTAAAAACACCATGATTCTGGTGTAGCCAATAGCAACACGACCTGAAGTTTTTTGGGGATTGAGGACACCAGTAACACAGATTTCTTATTCTTACTTAGCAATAGACAGGGAAGTTTCCTGTATGTGAGGACTCCCATTACTCAGATTCCTACTTCAAAACCTGATTCGTGGTTACCTGTTAGGAAGACAGCCTGTAGCTTTTGCGATTGAGGACTCATGTAAAAAAGATGCCCTTTTCTTCCTTAGCAATATGACGTGTAGTTTCCCGTATATGAGGACTGCTATTACCCAGATTCATGCCTCGAATCCCTGATTCTTCCTTATCCGTCAGCAAGATGCCCTGTAGATTT
>NW_007156846.1:0-691 GCF_000164805.1 Carlito syrichta | reverse complement strand
ACAAGGTTCCTTATTATTCCGTAGCAACAGGTCGTGTAGTGTTCTGAATATAGGGACTCCCATTACTGAAATTCCTGCTTCATTCTTGGCAAGTCGCCAAGACATATCGTGGTGACCTAGAATTCCTATTGCTTGGATATCAAGAGAAAGACTCCCATAAAGTTCTTTTGTATTTGGAGCCCAAGATTCCTGTTTCCATTTTCAAAAGACACACTAAAAATGTGGCGACAAAGAAGCCCAGATTTCTGCTTAAACCTTATCTAGAGACCTTGTAGATTTAAGCGATTGAGAACTCCAAGAACCAGATTCCCTTTCTGTTCTTAACAAGATGCCCTTATTTTCCCTGTCTATGTGGATTCCAAAACTCTGTATACACAAATCAGACGCCCAGATGTTTCCTAGGGACGTGGAATCCATGATTCCTGGTTACATTTGAATAATTTGTACTAAATATTTGGCAAATGCAAAATCCTCGGCCCCTCTCCACATAAAAGTACAAATGGAAATTTAAGGATTACCACGTTCATTATATGACCAGAGTTACATCCACATATGGCAAGAAGATACTTTTGTTCTGGGAATCTGGCCTTATTTGTCCCGAGGAACCAAAGGGACTTGTACTACCAGATAAACGTTTACAACTCTCAAGTGGACAAGAATGCTGCTGGAGTCCTGAAAATGACTGATTTAT
>NW_007156845.1:0-784 GCF_000164805.1 Carlito syrichta | reverse complement strand
AGACTACTTTTACCTATGTGCAGCTTCTAAACCCTGATTCTTGTTTAGCCCATTGCAGATGACTTTTGATTTTTAGTACTGAGGACTGCTATAATCCTGATTCTTCTTTTCCTTGGCAAAGGGCCGTGTATTTTCCTGTATATTTGGACTCTCCATACATAGATCCTGCTTTGAAACTCTGATTTTTTTAGCCCTTTACAAGATTCCCTGTAGTTTTTTTGGGATTGAGGACTCCTGTCATCCAGATTCCTTAATCTTTCTTAGCACAAGGTCATGTAGCTGCCTGTATATAATGACTCCATATGCCCAGATTCATGATTAGAACACCATGATTCCTGTTTAGCCCATAGAAAGACGACCTGAAAGTTTTTGGGGATTGAGGACATGAGTAACGCAGATTCCTTATTCTTACTTAGCAACAGACTGTGAAGTGTCCTGTATGTGAGGACACCCATTACCCAGATTCCGATTTCAAAAACCTGATTCGTGGTTACCTCTTAGGTAGACGGGCTGTAATTTTTGGGATTGAGGACTCATATAACCAATATTCCTTATACTTCCTTAGCAATATGACATGTAGTTTCCTGTTTATGATGACTCCCATTACCCAGCTTCCTGCTTCACTTTGCAGGATGACGAGACAGTTCCTGGTGACTGAGAATTCCAGTTGTTTGGATATCAATAGAAAGACTCCCATCATGTTCTTTGGAATCTGGAATCCAAGATTCCTGGCTCCCCTTCACAAGTCCTCCCCAAAATGTGGAATCTTCAAAACCCAACATCG
>NW_007156844.1:0-910 GCF_000164805.1 Carlito syrichta | reverse complement strand
TAAGTTGAGAACTACAAGAAGCCAGGGAAAAATTAGCAACTGCTCAGAAGTTTGCTGGTCACATGGAAACTGACTTTCCTTATTTCACACTGGTAACATGAGCAGAAGCTTTCTGGAGACATTGTGTCCCAGATTCCTGCTTCAACTCAGAAAAAAGACCAAATGTTTCCTGGTGCCCTAGAAGTCCAGACTCTTGGCTCCCAATGGAAGGATTCCAGAATATTCCTGTAGACTTGGAAGTTCAGAACCTTGTGCCCTCCCAAAAATACCTTCTAAAATTGGTGCAACATCTAAAGACAAGTTCCTAATTCCGAATAACTGAACTACCAGATGTTTCTGGCATACGACTTAAGCCTGAACTCAGGGCTCACATTCAAAAGAACCGAGATGATTACTTGTGTCCTGGAATTTGGCGTTAGAGGATCCAGAATCTAAATGGACTTGTAGTGCCATGTTAACCTTTAAACTATAGAGAGGACCTGAATGTTGCTGGTCTTCTGGAATGACTGATTCATAATATCCAAATAGGAAACAGCTCAGAAAAATGTGGGTTCTTTGAAGCCCAGAGTTTTGTAGAACTTAGCAAGACGTCCTGTATATTTTTGGAATTGATGACTCGTGGAAACCCAATTATTTATTATTCCTTAGAAAGAGCCCCTGTAGTTTCCTGCATATGAGGTTTCTCATTCTCCAGATTCCTACTTCGAAATCCTGATACTTGTTTAGCCCTTATCAAGATGCCCATTAGATTTTTGGCATTGAGGACACGGGAAAACAAGATTCCTTATTCTTCCTTAGCAAGAGACTGTAGTTTCCTGTGTATGAGGATTCCCAATACCCAGATTCCTGCTACAAAACCCTGATTCTTGTTTAGCCCTTAGGGAAGACGCCCTGTAGATATTTAGGATGG
>NW_007156843.1:0-858 GCF_000164805.1 Carlito syrichta | reverse complement strand
GTCTTGTTCTCCGTAAGATGCTCTGATTTTCCCTGGCATCTGGATTCCAAAATTCTGTATAAAAATAGACAAATGCCCAGCTGTTTTCCAGGGACGTGGAATCCGTGATTTTTGGCTACCTTTAAAAATATGTACAACATACTCAGTAGCCTCAAAAGCCCAGGCCCAAATCAAGTAGATGTACAAACAGACTTTTTAGGATTACAGGATCCATCTTAGGTCAAGAGTTACATACAAATATGCCCAGTTGATTCTTTCTGTCCAGGAATGTGGCTTTAGTTGTCCTGAGGAACCCAACTGAATTTAAGGGATAGATTCTTGGTTGCAACAATCAAGACGACCAGAAGGTTGCTGGGAATCTATAATGACACTTGTCAATTCCAAGTGTCAAGTAACTCTGAAGAATTTGGAGAACTAGAAGCCCAGATTCCAGGTGAGTCTTTATAATGGAGCCCTGTAGAATTCATGGATTGAGGCCTCCCGTAACCCAATTTCCTTTTTTTTTTATTTATCAGGAAAACGTCCGGACATTTTCTGGTGACGTGGAAGTACAAACTTTTACATACCAATACTCATACCTCCAGAAGTTTCCCAGGGATATGGAATCAAAGATTGCTGGTTCCCCCTTAAGAATACGTCCTAAACATGTGGGAACACCTAAATCCATATTCCGAATAGCAAAAAGAATGTTCAGAAGTAGTTTCTGGACTACGAGGTAAACCTGAAGCCAGAGATCACATTAACAAATGGCGAGGAGATTCCGTGGATTGTGGAATCCCCCCTTATAGAATCCTGTGGAACAAACGGACCAGTAGGCGCAGATTCTGAGTTACAACTATCAAGAGGCCCAACAGGTTC
>NW_007156842.1:0-767 GCF_000164805.1 Carlito syrichta | reverse complement strand
GGCATGCTAAATTGCTCCGAAACATTTGGGGAGTGCAAAGCCCTATTTCTTGTTTGTACCATAGCAGACTCCCTGGGAATTTTTTGGATTGAGGACTCGTACATCAAATATTCTTTATTCTTCCTTCGTTAGAGGCAGTGTAGTGTACTGTATATGAGGACTCTCTTTCCCTAAATTCCTGTTTTGAAACCCTGATTTGCGTCTAAAACTTAGTAAGATGCCATGTAGATTTATTGATAGAGGAACCGTGGAAAACAGATTTCTTATTTTTTCTTAGCAAGAGGCCAAGTAGTTTCCTGTATATGAGGAATGCTATTACCCACATTCATGCCTCGAATCCCTGTTTCTTCTTTAGCCTTCAACAAGATGCCCTGTAGATTTTCAGGACTGAGGACTCATATAACCCAGATACCTTATTTTTAGCAACAGCCGTGCAGTTGCCTGTATATGAGTGCTCCCTATCCCAGACACATGTGTCAAAACCCAGATGTTTGTTTAGCCCTTAGGAAGAAGTCGTGTAGATTTTTGAAGTTTGAGAACACATGTCACCAGATTCCTTACTCTTTCTTAGGAAAAGTTCGTGCAGTTGCCTGTATATGAGGATTTCATTTCCCAAGATTATGCTACAACAACCCAAGTTCCTGTTTAGCCCTTAGCAAGACACCCTGAAGTTTTTTTAGAGATTGAGGACACGTGTAAACCAGATTACTTATTCTTCCTTAGCAATAGACAGTGCATTGTCCTGTATATGAGGACTCCCATTATCC
>NW_007156841.1:0-639 GCF_000164805.1 Carlito syrichta | reverse complement strand
TTCATTCTCAGCAAGGTGCCGAGACATTTCCTGGTGACCTAACATTGCATTTGTTGGATATCAAGAGAAAAACTCCCATAAAGTTCTTGTGGAATTGGAACCCAAGACTCCTGGTTCCCCTTTCAAAGACACACTAAATATGTGGCGACATAGAAGCCCAGATTGCTGATTAAACCTTATCAAGAGACCTTGTAGATTTAGGCGATTGAGAACACCAAGAAACGGATTCCCTTTCTGTTCTCAGCAAGATGCCCCGATTTTCCCTGTTTCTGTGGATTCCAAAATTCTGTGTACAAAATTGCAGATGCCCAGATGTTTCCTAAGGACGTGCAATCCATGATTCCTGGTTACATTTTAATAATTCGTACTAAATATTTGGCAAATGCAAAACCCTCGGCCACCCTCGATAAAAGTACAAACGGAAATTTAAGGATTGCCAAGGTCTTCTTGAGACCAGAAATACATCCAATTACGGCAAGAAGATAATTTCGTTCCGAGAATCTGGCCTTAGTTGTCCCGAGGAACATAAGGGACTGGTATTACCTGATACCCGTTTACAATTCTCAAGAGGACCAGAATGTTGCTGGAGTCCTGAAATGAGTGATTCATAATACACACAAACCAAATATCTCTGAAACA